>NW_028270184.1:57450485-57743166 GCF_037043375.1 Chiloscyllium plagiosum | reverse complement strand
TCTCTAAACCCACCTCTCCTTCTTTCACTCTCTCTCTTTCCCTCTCCCCATCTCCCTCTCACGTCTCGCTGTCTTTCTCTCTCCCTCTCTTTCTCTCTCGCCCGCTTTCACCCTCTCCTGCTCTTTCTCTCTCGCTGTCGACCTTTCTCTCTCGCTCTTGCCCGCTCTCACGCGCTCTCTGTCGACCCCTCTCTTTCATCCCCCTCTGTCTCTTGCCACCTCGACTTCTCTTTCCCTCTCTTGCTTTCTTTGTCTTTCTCTCTCTCTCTGTCGCCGTCTCTCTCTCTCTCTCTCTCTCTCTGTCTCACTGTGTCTCGGCATCTCTTGCCCATTCTCTCTCTCTCTCTCTCTCTTACACACACACACACACAGAGTCCTCATCTCTCTCTCTGCCTCGCGTTCTGTTTCCCTCTCGCTCTCTCTCATCCCCTCTCTCTGCCCCCTCTCACTAACACTCTCGCTCTTGCCCTGTCTCTATCTCTTTCTCTTGCCCACATCCTCGCTCTCTCTGACCTCCTCTCTCATCCACGCTCTCTTCCACACTTTCTCTCCCCTCTCTCTCTCCCTCTCTCCCTCCCTCTCTCCCTCCCTCTCTCCATCTCTCTTGCTCCCTCTTCTAGTTCTTCATCATCTCCACCCTCCCTCTCTCTCATGCACTTACTTTCCCTCGCGTCTCGAACAGACTCTGTCTCTCTCTGTCTCACCCAGTCTCTCTCGTTTCATCTCTCTCTCAATCTCTCTCTCAACCACACTCTCCCTGTCTCGCTCACTGTCTCTCGCCCCCTCGCTCTCTCTCAACCATCTCTCTCTCGCAATCTTTTTCTCCAACTCTCCCTCTCTCTTGCCCCCTCTCACTCTCATCTCCTCTCAGTCTTACCCCCTCTATCTCTCTTGCTTCCTATCTCTCTCCCTTGTCCATTAGCTCTTGCTCTTTCGCCCACTATCCATCTGTCTCTCTCTCTCTCTCTCGCTTTCTCTCTCTCACCCGCTCTCTCTTGCCCTCTCACTCTCGCTTTCACTCCTCCCTCTCTCATTTCCTCTCTCTCAATCGTCCCTCGCTCTCTCTCTCTGTCATTTGCCCCTCTGTCTCTCTATCTCTCGCTCGTCTCCCTCTCTCGCACCCCCGCTCTATCTCCCTCTATAGTTCACCACTCCATCTCTCGCTCACCCTCTTTCTCTTGCCCGTCTCTCTCTATCTCGTTCGCCGACCCTCTCTCGCTCATGCTCACCCCTCTCTATCTCACTCGCCCTTCTCTATCACTCTCTCGTGCTCGCCCCATCTCTCTCTCCTTCAAACCCTCTCTCTCTGACTCTCTTACTCGCTCCCTCTGTCTCTTTCTTGCTCGCCCACTCTGTCTCTCTCGTTCGCCCGATCATCTCTGTCTTCCGCTCCCACTCTCTTTCTCTCACTTTTGCTCTCTCTTTCTCTCTCTCTGACCCTCTCACTCTCTCACAAACCTTCTCTCACCCACTCCCTCCCTCTCTCTCTCTCCGACTTTCTGCACACCCGTATCTCTCTCTTGCCCCCCTGTCTCTCTCCCTCACGGCCTCCTCTCTCCCTCTGTCTTTCTCTCTCTCTTCCACCTCTTTCTCTCTCTTGCTTTCTCCCTCTCGCACTAATCTGTTGACCTCTCTCTTTCTCGCCCCCTCTCTCTTTCTGCCCCTTTCTCATTCTCTCTTCCTCTCTTCCTCACTCTCAATCTGGTCATCTCTCTCTCTCTCGCTCTCGCCCTCTCTTTCTCTCTATCTCTCCCTCACCTTCTCTCGCTCTGTTGCCTTCTCGCTTCCTCTCTAGCCCCATCTCGCCATGTCTTTCACCATCTCTGTCTCACACCCTCTCCCTCTCGCACACTCTCTCTGTCAACTTCTCTCTCTCTGTCTCGCTCTCGGTCCCTCGTCCCTTTGCACCTTTCCAAAAGCCTCTCTCACTCTCTCGACTCCTCTCTTTGTCTCTCGTCCCTACTTGCGCGCTCTCTCTCTCACCCTTTCTATGTCACTCCCGCCTTCTCTCCCTGTCTCGCCCCCACTCGCCCTCTCACTCTCTCTTGCCCTCGCTGTGTCACCCCCACTTCCTGTGTGACGCCCTCCCGCTGTCTCTGTCTCGCGCACCCTCTCTTTCTGTCTTTCTCCCACTCCCTCTCGCTCTCTCTCCTCTCCCTCTCTCTCGCCTGCAAACTCTTTCTTCGCTCGCCTCTCTCTCTCTCTCCCTCTCTCTTTCTCCCACTCTCTATCTGACCCCTTGTCTCTCTGTCTCTCTTGCACACGCCTTCTCTCACTCTCGAGCCCACTCTCTCTCGCAGTCTCTGTCTCTCTCTCGCCCCATTTCATCCTCTCTCGCTCTCGCACACTCTCTCACTCTCAGCCCTCTCACTCTGCCCCTTTCTCTTGCCCCCCTCTCATCGTCTCTCTCTCGCTTTGTCTCTGTTTCTGTCTCTGCCCCTCACTCTCTACCCCCCCCACCCTCTCTCTCTCGCTTTTTTCCGTCTCTCTCTCTGTCTCTCTCTCTCTCTCGCCATCTCTCGCCCAATCTCTCTCTCCCTCTCTCTCGAACCGCTTTTCTCTCTCTGCCCCTCTCTCTCGCACCCTCTCACTCACCTTCTCTCTCTCACTTTCTCTCTGTCTCTCTCTCTCTTTGTCTCTCTCACTGTCGCCATCTCTCGCCCATTCTCTCGAACCGCCTTTCTCTCTTCCTCTCTCTCTCTCTCTCACGCAACCCTCTCTCTCTGCCTCCTCTCTCTCAATCTCGGTCTCGCCCTCCATCTCTCTCACTCTCTCTCTCTGTTTTGCTCTCGCCCTCTCTCTCTCATGCGCACCCTGTGCCTTGATTGCACCTTGTCTCTCTCTGCACACCCTCTCTCTTTTGCCCCCTCTCTCTCTTATCCATTGTCTCGCTCGCCCCCTCACGGTCTCTCTCTCTTGTTCTTTTTCTGTCTCTCGCACTCGCTCTTTCGCTGTTGACCGCTCCATCTTTTACTCACGCCCAAACCCTTGCTCTCTCTTACCTCCCGCAACCTCTCTCTCTTGCATACTTTCTCTCCATCTCTCTCCCCTCTGTTGTCCCCTCTCTCTACACTGCCCCCTGTGTCTCGCCTCCTTCTCTCTCACAAACTTTCTCTCCCTTGCTGTCTCGCACAATCTGTTTTTCACTCTCTTTCAGTCTCCCTCTCTTTCTCCTCTCTCTTTCACACACTCATTCTCTCTCTCGGTCGCCATTCTTTCTCTCTCGCCCAACCCCGCTGACTCACTCACCAACTCTTTGTCTCTCTTACTCTTCCCCTCTATAACTTCCCTCACCCTTTCTCTTGCTCACCTCCGTGTCTCTCGCACGCCCCGCTCTGTCGTTCGCACCCTCTATAATGATCCTTCACCATCCCTCTCTCTCGTTTATCCCTCTCTCGCTCACCCCCTCTATAACTCTCCCTCAACATCCCTCTCTCTCAAGCCTTTCTGTCTCGCCCTTCTATAACTCTCGCTTACCTCCTCTCTGTCTCGCTCACCATCTCTATAACTCTCCCTCAACTCCTGTCTCTCGATCTCACTCCATCTCTCTCTCTCACTCGTCCCCTCTATAACATTCCTCAGCACCCTGCTCTTTCCCTCAAACCCCCGTGTTGCTCCACCCTCTGTAACTTTTCCTCAACCCCCAAATCGCTCAAGCCTTTCTCTCTTCCTCACACCCCCCTCTCTCTCAATCTCTCTCGTTTGTCACCACTGTATCTCGCTCCCCCCATGCTCGCTCCATCTCGCACTTCCTCTCTCTCTCTCACTCACACCATATCTCTCAGTCTCATATGTGTCTCACTCTCTCTCTCGCTCGCCCCTTCACTCTCTTGGTCGCCATCTTTGTCTCTCGCTCACGCCCCCCTCTTCCTTGCATGCCCCCTCACTCGCTTTCTCACTCTCTCTCGCTCTTCCCCTCACTCTCACTCGCCCCTCTCTCTCTCACTGGCATGCCCTCTCTGGCTTTCTCGCTCACCCTCTCCCCCTCGCTGTCCCCTCCCTCTCACTATCACGCTCGCTCCCACTCGCTCGCTCTCACATTCGCTCTCTGTCTCATCCTCTCTCTCTTTCTTGCCCCTCTCTCAACCCCTCCCTCTCTTTCTCACCCCATCTCTCACATTCACCCTCGCCCTCTCTCCTCTTTGCCCCTATCTCTCTCCCCCCCCACCGCTCACTGTCTCCTTTGCTCTCTCTCTCTCTCGCCCTTATCTCTCGCCATCTCTCTTGCCCTCTCTCTGTCCCTCTCTCGCCCCCCCGTCTGTCTGTCTCTCTGCATCCTCTCGCAATCTCTCTCTCTTGCGATCTCTCTTGCCCACTCTCTCACTCTCTCTCTCTCTTGCCCTTTCTTTTCCTGCTTCTGTTTCTCCCTCTCAACCTCTCTTTCTCGCTCTCTCGTCCCATCACTTCCACTCTAGCCATCTCTCGCCCTCTCTCTTTCTCTCACCCTCTCTCTCACCCTCTGTCGTTCTGTCTCGCTCTCACTCTCTCGCTCTCACGCACTTTCTCTCTCTCTTTCTCTCTAATCCTCTCTCCAACTCTCTCGCTCTATCTCGCTCTCGCCCTCACCCTCTATCTCTTGCACCATCTTCGCCCCTTCTCTCTGTCTCGCCTCCCTCTCTCTTCTCTCGCTCACAAACTCTCTTTCACCCCTCTATCGCTGTCTTGCCCCATCTCTCTCTCTCCCCCGCCTGGCTCACACCCTCTCTGTATCTCTATCACTCTCTAGCCCAACCTCTGTCTCTCGCCAACTCTGTCTTTCTCTCTCATCCCTCACCCTCTCTCTCGCTCACCGCCTCTCTCCATCAATTGCTTCCTCTCTGTGATTCTCTCTCCCGTCCCCTCTCTCTCGCAGCATTTCTCTCCCTCTCTCTCACCCTCTCAGTCTCGCTCTCGTGCTCTCTCCTCTCGTATCCCTTCCTCATCCCTCCCTCTCTTGACCCTCTTTTCGTCTCCAGCCCCCTCTCGCACTCTCTCTCTCACTCTCCCTCTCTCCCCCTTCCTCTCAAAACCCCTCTTGCGCCCTCACTCTCTCTCGACGCCCTCTCTCTCTTTCGCCCTCCACCTTTGACTCACTCACGTACTCTCTCTGTTGCCCTGCCTTCTCTCTCCCCGTCATACACTTTCTCGTTTGGCCCGCCTCACTCTCTCTCTCATCCTCCACCCTCAGTCTCCTGCCCCCTTTCTCTCTCTCCGTACCTCTGTGTCTCTGTCTCCATCTCTGTCTCTATCTCTCTCTCTCTCTCTCTCTCTATTCCCCCAGCCCTCCCCCCACTCCATCTAGCCGCTCTCTCTCTCTCTCTCTCTGGCCACTCTCTCTCTCCATCTCTCTCTCTCTCTCTCTCGCTTCCTCTTTCTCTCGCCTCCCACTTTTAATCACACTCTTTCGCCCTCTCGCTCTGTCTTGCCCCCTCTGTCTCTCTTGTCAACACCTTTCTCTTTCTTGCGCCCCTTTCAACCTCTCTCTCACCCCCTCACTCTCTTGCCCTCACCCCACTCTCTGTTGCCGCCCTCTCTCTTCCTCAATTTTTCTGCCCCACTCTGTCTCTCTCTCTCTCGCCCCCTCCCTCGCCCAGTCTCTCACTCTCTCCCTGTCTCGCCACTCTCTGTCTCTCGCATCCCTCACTCTCTCCCTCTATCTGACTCTCTGTCTTTCACCCCATCTCTCCTCCGCCTCTCTCACTCTTTCTCACACTCTACCACTCCTCTCTCTCTCTATACCTCGCCCCTTCCCGGCCTCGCTCTTTGACTACCTCTCTCCCTCCCCACCTTCCCCCATTTCACGTTGACTGCATCTCTCTCCCTCCTCTCCCTTCCTCCCTCTCTATCTGACACACTCTGTCTCCCTGATCTTTCCCTCTCCCACACACCATAGACTAGCGTTTTGGTGGTGAGGCTGCATGTGCGGGGGTTGAGAGTATAGAGAGATGTGGGACGTTAGTTAAGGAGGAAAACGTGGTAGAAACGGAGTTGTGGGAGGGAGACAGGGACAGCAGAAGGGTGAGAGTGAAGGGGAGGGGAGAGAAAAGAGTGGAGTACGGTGGACAAACAGGTGGTTGAGTGCGAGATAGAAAGGCGGGGGGTAGAGGGAGAGTGAAAGAGAGTGTGCAAGAGAGAGAGAGGGGGAGAAATTAGGAGAAAGAAAGGGGGAGAGGAAATGGGGAGGCCAGGTTGGAGTGGGGGGACCCAAATATAAAAACACAGACAGAAAGGGGTTAAAGCCAACTCCTCAGCTCAGGGTCCAGTCCCCTCCACTTCACTGAGGACCAGCGCTTGGGGCTAAGTCTGTCTCTCTCCAGCTCAGCTTCTCCAACACAAAGACACACAATGACATTGGTCACTTTGCTGCTCAGCACTTTTTAATGAACATTTTTATTTATTACAAATTGAAGTGATGGATACAGTCAGTGGGATGATGTATTTTCTCACTGGCCCCTGAGTTGTTGGAAACATTGAAATGTGCCGCTGTAATCGACGCCCCCACCCCCTCCCCACTGTGGGATAAGAATGGACAAACCAACGCTGCGCTCAATCTGTTAGCATAGCGACTGTCTGCTTCATCGCTGGAACTCAGAACTCAAATGAGAAAATCCCGGATGGATTGATGAATGAGTGAATTTGATTGTTTGATGGATTTAGGTGAAGGGATATTTCAGCACATTCTTCAGCTGCTGCCTGAACTTAGTCTGGGTCACGGCATAAATCGCGGTGTTTGTGCAGCAACTGAGGAGCTGCAGCATGAGTCCCAATTCCTGCACAAAGGGATGGAGTTCTGCAGACTGATACCCAATCCAATACATTCGGTACCATATAGAATACGCCATTAACGCGGACCATAACAGCATGAAATTGGCCGTGATAACATACAGTAAAATGATGGATTTTTTTCTGTTTCTCATTTCAGTGTCAGACTGAGCGTCCCCATTAGTGTTAGCCCGGAGTCTCTTTGCTGGTCACTAAAATGTGTCTGACGGTGAGAACATTGATCAGCAGAATCGGGTAAAATTGGACACACGGGGTTAGAATGTTGTGGAGGAAATCGATTGAGGCCCAGACACTGGAGAAAAAAACAGTGCTTGTTACGTTACAAAACCAGGGCATGTTCCCTAGCCGATAATGAGGTAAGAGCATAAAATACCAGAAAATATTCATTCAACAGCTCAGCACAGTCACTGCTCCCAGAACCACAGCCGCCGTTTTCTCACTGCAATATTTACTTTTCAGCTTCTGGCAACAAATGGCCACAAACCGATCAAAGGTGAAAGTGACGGTGAACCAGACAGAACAGTCAGTGGCTGCATTAAGCAGGACGGCGTGGATATTACACACGGGGATGGAGTGCCTAAGGAAATAAAACTGTTTCTCATAAACAATGGGAATGTGTCTCAGTATCAGGTCGAGGATAATAACTTGTAGATCTGCCACTGCCATGGCCCCCAGGTAACGTCTGACACATGGAGACAATCCACAATCTTTATAAAGCAGGACGTAGATGGTCACTACGTTAACTATGAGGAAGGGAAACAAACCCATTATCCATCAGCCTGGAGGCAAAGGGACCCGTTTGATTGGGGACCCAGTGAGATTTTCAAATGTGTCCCTGCATTCAGGGATTTATTAAAATAATTGGAGCTGAAATAACAAACGAGAGAATATGAATTACTGACAAAAATGCGACATAAACCACAAGAAACCCTCCTTCCCCAAACACACAGAGACAGATGCATAAGGACAGATGGTTTCTAAAACATTCCCACATACACAATTACTCGAGAGTAGACACAGACCACTTCTTTCCAGTTCCTAATACGGAGGGTGAAAACGTTGCTGTCCTGAAGGATTCTCTCCCAGGTAACTGAAGATAAACAGAGTTTAGGAATTTCTGTATTTTGATCTAAATTGTGGTCGATCCTGTTTCGTGAAAAATGTAAACACAGATTAAATGTATTCACCCCTTGAAATGCCTGAGGGAACATCTGAAGAGTGTTTCCTTCTCCCTGGAACGGGATCTCTTCTCTAGGAATTTTATCGTTTTTTCAATTCACTGACGTTTGGCCGGTCACAAACAATGTCAGTGTTCCGGGGAATGTCAGTTATAGAATGTTGGAGATAGAATGTTCCGGGGAATTTACCCCAGCGACATCAGCACCATCCACCCCCACCCCCCACCTTTTCTTCCATTATATTGGTGACTGTATCGATTCCTCGTGCTCCCATGCGGAGGTTGAACAGTTAATCAACTTCACCAACACATTCCACCCTGAACTCTCGTTCACTTGGACAATCTCGGACACCTCCCTCCTCTTCCTGGACGTTTCCATATCCATCCCTGGCAACGGACTAACGACAGAATTCTACTACACACCCACCGACTCCTACAGCTACCTGTACTACATCTACTGATCCTAACTCCTGTAAAAGCAACATCCCTTACTCCCAATTGCTCGGCCACCACTGCACCTACCCCCAGGAGATCCAATTCCAAATGAGAAAATCCCGGATGGCATTCTTCATCCAAGGCGGCAATTTTCCCACCCACTTGGTCCATCAGGCCCTCCAGCACATCTACTCCACTTCCTGTAGCTCCTCCCTCTAACCCCACCCTTCACAATGCAACAAGGACAGAACCTCCTCGTCCTCACATATCACCCACCAACCTTCATATACACCATATCAACCTCCGGTATTTCCACCACCTCATAACAGACCCCACCACGAGGGATATGTTTCCCTCCGCACACCTGTCAGCATTCCAGAGAGATGATTTCTTCCGTGACTCACACTGTGCCTCACACCAGCCCTCACCCCAATCCCAACACCTTTCCCTGCCACCGCAAGAAGTGCAAAGCCTGTTCCCAAATCTTCCCCCGAAATCTGTCTGTCATCGCAAAGCGTCCTTCCACATCGGTCAGCAATTTACCTGTACCTCCACTAATGTCATCGATTGTATCCATTGCACCAGTTGTGCTCTCCTATACGTCGGGAGGCCGGACACCAACTTGCAGATTGTTTCAGAGAACATCTCTGGGATACATGCACCAAACAGACCCGTAGCTGAACACTTCAGCTCCCCCTCCCAATCTGCCGAGGACATACAGGTCCTGGGCCTCCTCCGTCGCAAAACCATTACCACCCAACGCCTGGAAGAACAGTGCCTCATATTCCGTCCTGGCACCATGTAACCACACAGGATTAATGTGGATTTCGCTGGTTTCCTCATTTCCCCTCGCCCCATCATATCCCAGTCTAAAGCCTCCAACTCTGCACCACCAGCTTGATCTATTCATCGCCTTTCCCACCTATCCGCTCTACCCTCCTGTCGGACCTATCACCATTACCTCTACCTCCATCTGCCACTTATATTCTCAGCAGCCTTCTCTCCATTCCGCCCTCCTCCCATTTACACCCTGGGATACCGTCAGGGAAAGAGCTGTCCTGGAATTCCTCAATATAAATTCCATAACCCGTGTAACTCATGGTAACAGGTCACAGATGGTCAAAGAAAGCACCTGAGGATGGAAATCTCCTGCCGCCAACTCCACGCCTTGGCGATAACTCAGTTCCCCTCAATGTTGAAAACAATTCAGAGGTAGCACTGAGGGTGACAAAACCACAAAGCGTACTCTGTGTGTGGGACTTCATTGTTCATCACCAAGAGTGTCTCCACAGGCCCACCACTGACTGAACACGGAGAGGCCTCTAATATACAGCAGCCAGACTGGGGGAAGTGATGGGGGAAACAACAAGAGGGAAACATTCTCACCAAACTCATTATCCCAGATGAATCTGTCCCTGACAGTATCTGTATGAGCAGCCAGCACACAGTCCTGGCAGAAGGGAAGTCTGAGCCTCAAATTGAAGATATTGTCCACGGTGTTACGTGACACTGTCTCTTGTGAAGTAGTATATACATCTAAAGGATTGAGCAAATGGAAGGTGGACATCCATGAGGCACTGTGGGTTATCAGCAACTGTAGCATCAATGGCCTTCCCTCCATCGTAAAGTCAGAAGTGGGCTGTTCACTGATGGTTCCGAAATATTCTGCACCATTCCCAACTACACATGTACTGAAGCATGCGATTCAGCCCACCAAGAGTTTTACACAGGAACAGAATGAGGCCATTTGGCCATTGGAGGCTGTTACTCAGCAATTGGAGCAGATCTTTTAATCTCTCATACCTGTTACACAGGAAATGGAAGGGAACATTCAGCCTTTCAAAGCTGCTGCACGGGAATACAGGGAGGGCTGATTATTGAGCCAGGAGCAGGGATAAATTAGGGAGCAATCAGTCTCTATCAGTTAAACACAAATTTACGACTGCTATGACACATTGACCAGTGCTGGGCCATCAACTATTTGCAAAATATATCAACGGTGTCCAGAAATGGAACAAATGTGTTCTAACTAAATTTAAGTTTACACCAAGTTAGGCAGGGACTGAAATTATCAAGAGGATGTAGAGAATCTGTAAATGTCTATGCAATGGACAGCAACTTGGTAGATCGAATATAACGTGGGTAACCGTGAACCTGTGGTTTTCTTTTTCAGGAAGAATAAAAGGTTGTGTATTACCGGAATGGAGAGGGATTTCAAGACTTAATGAAACACTCCGTACTGATCCGTTCAGAAGTATTGTTCCACCTCCCTGATGGTTTGCTCCCTGATGTTTCAGGGGCTCCATTGCTCTCAGTGCACACGGAATATTTTGATGTGGCTGTTTGGCAGTGGAGAGTGGTCCGGGGAAGTGTGCTTTGAGTCGTGGACTAAGGTGACGGCCTTCTTTTGGGAGGCCACCCTTTCTTTCCCCACAGAGACGAAGACAATGGGATTGGGTGATTGTTTCTGAATGAAGAGGCTGTAACTGCTGCCAGGACAGTGGATATTCACCAATATGATGTACTGTGCATGGGCACACTGTAACGTCAATGGGGTGAGAGATGAAGGGTCCAATCACAAAAATGGGAACGAAAGGCATTGCCAGATCAGCTGAAATGGTAGTTGTATCACATTCTCAATCCACCTCCAGAACCAGCCCAGACACAATAAAACTAAAGGAGATATATGCTCACAGTGGAACATTGTGTAAACCAGGCTCGTGTACTGCTCAGTACAACCCAGCAATCAATCTAGATTGGAACATTGTGTGCAGATTCATTCATTGCACTGGTCAATAAAATCCAGCAATCTGTCCGGAGTGAAACACTGCATAGATCATATCAGAGGGTTGATCTATAAACCTGGACCAGATATCTGTCCAGCACGGTGAGCTGCGCAGACCACAGCAGTGCATTGATCTAAAAACCCGGACTAGATATACTACGGTTTGTCGACAGGGGCATGGAGGTCCTAATGAATGGGCTAGTACAGAGGGGGAACCATTCACTTCCCGGGGGGGGGGGGGAGTGTTGCACACCACCAAAGCCACCGAACATGGTCTGAGCTCTCCACCCACCTCAGTGCAGTATCTGCAGTCTGAAGAAATGTCCAGCAATACAAGGCAAGCATCAACAATCTTCCCTGCTCTGTTAGGATAAGGGTTACCTTATTCTGCCTGCTCCATGACAGACACTGTATTTCTGTTACAGTATTTACATCTGAACAAGTCGTATGGTTCAACTGCTGCATGCCACACCTTCCTTCTCTCTCTCTGTCACTCTCTCTCTCCCTCTCTCTCTCCCTCCCCTTCCTTCTCTCTCTCACACAGACAACATACCATTGGAATCCTCCCACACGGTGGTAAAATTATTATGGAATTTTCCAGATAATGTTCCAAATATTTTCCATTTTCATGAAAATGTCAATGCCCCAGTATGTAACACATAAGGGGAAGGAGTAAATATGCATGTTTTCAAATCACATACAATTCAAATCCATCAGGAGGCTATTCAGCCCTTCTAAAGTGCTCTAGAATTTAATAATATCGCGTCTGATCTGATGATTTTCTCATCTCCATGTTACAGGAACTTGCAGACATTCAACCACCTGGGTTCCTGTCACTGACCGGACGACACTCAGGCACTTATACCCCGGTATTCTTCAAGCGCCTGTTCGTTGGTGCTTCCACGGGGACGGACTCTCCTAACAATATATTCCATTTGCTTTATACGTCTCTGTAATGGTAAACACATTTTACAATGACCAATAAAAAGTCTAGACTTATTTTATGGCTTTTGCAACCTATCACAATTACTCATTTCGGTTATTTCACTTGCCTCACCATATTGTATTCATCCAAAAACGGCTTCTAAACACTTATCTCGTTATAAAGTACTATTTCGAGCGAAGATCGTTTTTATCCTCAGCAGTTATCTTGACCATGATCTGAATTGTATCTTTTTCCGACTTTTGAAATTTTCTCTTGCCCTTAGTCTGTGACTGCTTCTGTCCGTAACTGTTCCACAGTCTCCCACTCAGTTGGCTGGAGGGCTGGTTGGTGATGCAGAGGGAGGCCAACATCCCAGGTTCAGTTCCCCCATAATGACAGATGTTACCATGAAGGGGACATGCTCTCAACCTCATCCCATCCCCGACGTGGGGTGACCCGCAGGGTAAACCACCACGCCTAGTCTCTCTGTAATGACAGAGCAGCTCCATGGTCCTTTGGAATTCTATTCTATTACTGTTCGCATTTTAAATTGTTATCAATATGATCATTTTGTTTTGCATTATGTTCCTGAATGTTCTGGATCAGTGTCATTTGTTCCACTGTCAGCATTTCCCCCACACTGCACATACCTGCCCAATAATCCTTGACAGTGTTGTAATTTATTAACCTTCTCTCTGTGCCTCAAAATATTCAATTTATCTGCCTCCAATACTCTGCGGGAAAGAGAGCTCCAAGATTCACAACGCTGAGGAAACTAATATAAAAATCATCTGAGTGTAAGATTAATTTTTGTCGCCTGACTTGAGAAAGGAGAGAGTTACAATGGAAGATGTTCAGATATATTACAGTTGGTGTATTCCAGTGATGAAAGGGTGGAGGCTTTAACAGGTGAATGGAGGCTTTAACAGGTGAATCTTGGAATTAGAGGTGATCTTATTGAAACATTCAAAACCTTGAGGAGAGTGGATCAGGTAGATAACTACTGGGTGTTTGTATCGTCCAAACGTGTTGTCATTGTTGTAGAACCTCGACAATGCGGAAGCAGGACAGCTCCCCAACTGAGTCCATACCAACCAATTGAATAGCATCCAGCGAGTGGTTAGCACTGTTGCCTCAAAGTGCCACAAACCCGGGTTCAATTCCCGCCTCAGACTGTGTGGAGTTTGCACATTCTCCCTGTGCCTGTGTGGGTTTCCTCCGGGTGCATAGTCTAAAAATGTGAAGGTTAAGTGAATTGGCCATGCTAATTTGCCCGTAGCGTTAGGTGAATGGGTGAAATGTGGGGGAATGGTTCTGGGTGGGTTAAGCTTCGGCGGGTCGGTGTGGACTTGTTAGGTCGAAGGGCCTGTTTCCACAATGTAAGTAATCTAATATAAAAACCCAGACCTGACCAATGTAACCCTGTATTTCCCATGACTAACCCACCTAACCTACACATCCCTGCGCACTATGGGCAATCTAGCATGGCAAATCCTCTCTAAGCTACATATCTTTGGACTGTGGGATGAAACTGGAGCATTTCGATGAAACCCCACACTGACACCGGGAGAATGTTCAAATTCCACATGCAGGCTTGCCCGAGTTTAGAATTGAGTTCAGCTCCTTGGTGATGTGAGGCAGCAGAGCTAACCACAGATCAACCATGCTCCTCCATTAGATATATTAGTTATTTGTGTCTGACTAAAAAAATCGGCCTGACTTGGTCCTATCAATGAAACTGACCCAGTCTGAGAATTTTACCATCAGCCACATCAGCAGCCTGGTTACATTTCAAATTTGTTGTGGACAGTGGAGGAGTGGGACTGGTAAAGGAAACAGTGACACCGCCCAATCTCAGAACCGGAGTGAGGAGAAAGTCACGAACAGAAAGTCACGCAGAAGTTTGGGATGGCTGAACCTTTATATTATATCGAGGCTGGCTTTGTCTGATTGTCCACAGACAGGTGAATCAGCGATAATGGTGCATGGAGTAAAAAGTGCAGCTGGGACCACAAGGAGATGAGACACGACCTTATTTACTGGTGGAGTAGTGTCAAAGGGCCGAACGGCCTGCTCGTGTCCCTCAGCCCTCTGTTCTGTTGTTCCATTCAGCCCTTCGGACCTGCTACACAGGGGCAGATCGAGGCCACACCGATGGTTCGGTGCAGTTTTGAAAAATGTCCTTGGAAAATCCGGGATCGGTCAGGAAGTAACTTGCAAACGTAATCCCTCTTTCCAGACTTTTCTATCTGTTTGTAACTTCTGCTCTAGATGTGGGTCATGTTACAGACCCAGATTCACTCCCTATACAATCCCTATACCCCAAAGAGGGTTAACTCAAACAAATCCATTTCTTTCCCTGAATGCAACATTGTGCAACACGACTTCCAAGAAAATAACCAGTTTCTTTCCAAAAGCAATGCATAAAAATGTAAGAAATAGGAAGAGGAGCAGGCTATTCGCCCCCTCAATTCTGCCCTGTTATTCATGAAGAACATGGCTGATCGAATCCAATGCTCACCTCCAATGTCCTGCTAACCCCTCGTATCCCTCAACTTGCTGATACGTCAAAAACCAATCCACCCTGTTCTGTAAATGCATGCAGTGACTCAGACTACACGACGTGGCTTCGGGACAACCAGACATTCACTACCGTCTGAAAGAATACATTTCTCTACATCTCAGTTGGAAATCGATATCCCTTATTCTGTATCTATGTCCCCGTGTTCGAAACTCTGACCAGGAGTGGAACCATATTCTCAGAATTTACCTTGTCAAGCCCCCACTGTATCTTGTACGTTTCAGTAATATCACTCTATTTCAGTTCAACCACAAAGAATAATGCCTCACCATTTTAGATGTACGCAATAATTCAATCCTTTCATCCCAGGATTACGCTGAATGAACCAGCCGAGTTACTAGCTGCATCGTGTGCTGACGTTATGTTTCATACACAAGAACACTCCAATCTCTTTGCACTACTCTTTAGTTTGGGAGTCCTCTTTATTAAATAAAAAAATCTGCCTTTTGGTTCTCAGTGTCATCCTCAAACTTGGATGGATATTGCACTCAACTCCTGCCGTCACGCTGTCAGTATAGGTTGTACGACTGAAGCCGTCGTAATGATATTTGTGGTACTCCAGTAGATATTTTTTTATCGATGAATCCTGACTGTCCGATTTTTGTGTTAACCAATCGTTATTTCATGCGAATACATATTCCATCATCCTATGACCCTCTGTCTTGTGTAAGAACGTTTAATTTGTTCTATCTCGTGGAAGATCTCTGGAAAGCATCGTGTCTACCAGCAAGTGCGCATGTTACATTCTCAGGGATATTCAGAAAACACCTTTGCGTGATTTTACAGGGCAAAATATAGATGCACATTCACAAAACCATGCTGAGTCTGCGTGAAGCTTTTCTAAATGTCCAGCAATTCTTTCCTTAATAACAGACTCTAACACATTCCCAGCAATAATGCTGAGGCTAAATGGTTCCAGCTTTCAGTCTCGCTCCGTTGTTGAAGATAGGCGCCACATTGGAGATTCTCCAATTTCACTGGACTACCCCTGTAATCCAAAGAGTTATGGAATACATCACACAGAGCTACTAGTCACTCTGTAACCATTTCTTTTAAAACCAACTATGAATTACTGCTGACCTGTCTACCCTTAATCTTATCTGTTTGTTAAAAACCTTATTCCTTTTGATAGAGGCAGTTCATGAACTTCCTTCCTATTACCATTTTGTTCATATCACTGCAATACTTACAGTGCATTCCCCTGTGAAGGATGATGTAAAATACTAGTGTAAATGATCTGCCTGTTCCCTCTGGCCAATTCCTGAGGAAGGGCTTATGCCCAAAACGTCGATTCTCCTGTTCCTTGGATGCTGCCTGACCTGCTGCGCTTTTCCAGCAACACATTTTCACCTCTGGCCAATTCCCCAGTCACACCATCCAAATATGCTCAATACACTTTCCTCACTTCATTTCTACCAAAGGTTACACACTCATTCTGAACGACTTTTCAATATACTCCGAAAAGCTCGTGATGCCTTTTTTTTAATCTTTTTTGCCAATTTGCTTACGTCTTATCTTTTCTTCCTTTTTCCTCCCTTTCTAGATTTATACAGTGATTTAGCACACAAACAGAACCTTTGATTCAACTTGTTCATGCTGACCAGGTTGTCCAAACTAAACAAGTCCCATCTGCTTGCATTTGCCCCATATGCCTCAAAATATCTCCCAATCACATATTTGTACAAATGTCTTTGAAATGTCGTAACTGCACTTGCATCAACTACTGGCAGCTCATTCCATACACATATCACCCACTCCGTGAAATAGTTGCCCCTTGTCCTTTTTATATCTTTCCCTTTCATCTTAAAGCTGTGCCCTCTTTATTTGTATTCCCCTATTCTCCCTATCCATGCCTCCCATGATTTTATAAACTTCTACAATGTCACCCCTCAACTTCCTGCACTCCATCTGATAGTAACTTCAAGAATAATCATTTAAGCAAAACCACAGCAAATTTGAAACAATATTAAAAATGACAGGAAAACAACACTCAACCCAAAACTTCATACTGTGATTTGTTTTTCTTCATGTTACAATACTGATGCAGCATGAAACTCTGACTAGTACCAGTAAGACGTCAAAAACCTGAAATCGTTTGTCTGAAGGGGTGATGATTTCTACAGTGAAAATGTATCTCTGGCCAGATCAATATGATACCACATGTTCAACATTCTTCCTCCTGGCCTCCCTATGACGTTGCGTGTTTGCGTCTTCTTTATCTTACTCTCAGCAGAGGAAACCCCATTTCCCCCATTCACATCTTAATTTGAAACCAATTTACGTCATCTTCTCATTCATCATTGCTAAAAGCCGGTTTATCCTTCGCCACGCCCTCTTTTCCCTGTCGCCCATCCTCCACCTATGCCAAGGGATTCAAAAGCCCAGTTTCCAAGACTTTTCAGTTCAGTGGAAGTGTCACACTGGGCTTGAAACGCCAGCTCTGTTTCTCTGACTCTGCAGATGCTGCCAGACCTGCTGAGCTATCCAGAAATGAATAGCACAGCACAAGTTTTCAATTAAACCAATAACGATGGATACTGGAGACAAAATTCAAAACAAAAATGCTGGAGAAATTGGGAGCTTTGTAGAAGGGACACTGGGCCCGAAAGATTAACTCTGCTCTCACTCCACAAGATGCTGCCAAACTTGCTTAGTTTTTTCAGCAATTCCTGTTTTTGAACGAGTTCCAACAATGTTCATCAAAGATGCTCAAAAGCCCTATCCAACACGGAACACCATACACTGGGAAGTGAATGATAAGGCAAAGGTTACAAATTCCTGGGTTCTGAAACTACATAAAGCGGAAATCCCGGATACTGAAGAGTTATTAATCATGGTCAGGGAGAGAAACAGAGGGAAACACATTAACTTCAAACAGCGAAGACGACATTACAGGAATGGAAAAGATTCAGAAGATTATGTTAAAGTGTTTGAGTAATGCAACAAATTGGAGGCGTAACACCAGGGAGTGACCCTTAGCAGAATGAGAATATAAAAATGGAAGTGTTCCCACAGCAGAAACCAGGTAACTGAGTATAGGGCTAATGGGTATAGGGGACCTGGTGTGAATTGGGGAGCAGTCAGTCGAATTGAATTGCGGCTCAAACTAGGTATTCATGTGGTACTGTAGATCACAGCAGCTGCAGCAGCAGAATTGCATTCAAACACAATCTGTAAACTTGTCCCCAGGATAATCCTTCAGTCTACTATTACCATCAAGCTGATCTATGGTTCAGTGGCGAGTGTGCGTGCACTTGCCAAGGTCAGAATCATGTGGACCTCAACCTGTTGACAACCCACTTGACCAGTTACATTCCAAACAGTAGAACCAATATCTAGTGGTGAGGGAGAAATTATCCCAAGTCTAACAGATAAGATCTAAGCTCTGCAGTCCTGCAACATCCAGGAATAAATCTCGATGGATTTTAAACACCTTACTGGAGGAGTGGACTCCACAAATATCCATATCCTAAATAACGGAACATCCCTGTACATCAGTGTAAAAGAAAGGATGTAGTATCTGCCCAATCGCCGCCAAAAGTGTGGAGTGGAGGATCGACACCAGACTCCTCATGATGCCTACAAAATCACAGACGCCAGTATTCTATCAAATCGATTCGCTATACGTGACATGAATAAACATCTGAACACAGTAGATACAACAAAGGTTCACTGTGTCTCACACATATACACACACACCGGAAAAAAAAGAAAGAAAAAAAAGAGAAAAGAAAAAGAAAATAGAAAGAAAAAAAAGAGAAAAAAAATAGATACAACAATGGAAATTGGCCCTGACGCCATTCCTGCAATAGGACTGAAGACTTGTGCTGCATAACAAGCCGTGTCCCTGGGGAAGCTGTTTCCTTCTAGCTCGAACTCTGACGTCTTTGTGCCGATGTGGAAAATTACTCAACCATATCCAGTCCCCGAAGTGAGGAATAATTACAATCTGACCAATTACCAGCCCCTCAGTCCCATCACGAAAGTCACATTGGTGGGAGTTATTTTTGACAGAGCTGTCAAGCAGCACAGAAATAACCTGCTCTGTGTGGTTTCTGGTAGGCGCCAATGTGGAGACGATGTTGTTCTGGAAATGTCATGGATTACTAATCCATATCAGGATAATGTTCTGGAAGTTTAGGGCAATTAATAACATATCGAGTCGGAAAATCTGGTGTCAGTAACTGTGAGCTTGAAGCCAATGTTGATTGAAACATCGATCTCCTCCCCTAATGTACATTCAGGAAGTGAATCTCCCGTGCTTTCCTGGTGTGGCCTAAAAGTGACTCCAGGCACACAGTCATGTGATAAACTTTTCAATGTGTCTGAAACGGCCAAGCAAGACGCTCAATTGTATCAAACTGCTCAGAGGTCTTAAAGGAAATACCGGAGAGAACACCCAGCGCCAGCCTCAATATCGGAAAGAGGGATGTGAAAACTTAGTCCTGAGGACCCTGCACAGACCTCCTTCCTAACATCTGAGAGTTTGTAACAACATTTACAGAGATTTCCCACAGACTGCACAGAAATATTGGGAAAGGTGGAGGTCATACAACACATTGAGCCTCCACCATTCTAGTTCATGGAGAAAGTCTCCTCAATGCAGTTTCCCCCGCACAGTTTTCATATCCCTTAGTTTGTGTAAACATCGTGAAAAATAAAGTAAAAACTGCTGTCGTCCCTTTGGTCCATCAATTTTGCTCTTCCATTCAATATACAAGCAGTTCACCAATAACGCTTGTTTATTAAACACAATTTAGCTGCAACACGATTCATGAATTGCGGATCTTTCTTTACAAAGGGATCTCCTGTTCACTGTGACACAATTTCTTACACGGCACCTAATGAACAACAAATCCCAGCCTCAGGGTCCTCTGTCTGTGAAATGCGCCCTTAGTGTGTTCAGCTAAAAAAGGAATGCAAACCGCTCTGTAAACCTTGAACCTGAGTCTGAAACTAGGAATTGTAGTCTACATTTAGAAGGTACTACCACCTGATGAAGGGGCGTCGCTCCGAAAGCTAGTGTACTTCCAAGTAAACCTGTTGGAATATAACCTGGTGTTGTGTGATTTTTAACTTTGTACAACCCAGTCCAACATCGGTATCTCCAAATCATGCTGCAGTCTGTCACTGTAGTGTTGAAGTGTTGCATTTACAGCACTATTTCATTACAATATAAGATTTAAAGTCTGAGCTATACTTTGTGTTCGTCTAACGATTATTTTTGTTTTGATTTGTAGTTATACTTTAACGGTTTCCCTCTAAAACCACCATTAATAACATTTATGATTTCAGTAAGACAGTGTTCCACAGGATCACAGCTACCACATTATTGGACCTGTCATGATGGCTGGCCCTCGAGCTCCAAAGCATTCTCCTGCTCTCTCTCCATTACTTTAGTTTCCAGAAATTGTTATTTATATTCAGTGCCTCGGCTTCCACAGCCTTATGCGAGAGATAATTCCCCATGTTCAACAGTCTCTGTGTGCAGACATTTCTTCTCATCTCAATGCAGAGTGGCATGCATGTACCTAAGACTGTGACCCCTTATTTTATACTTGCCAGCCTGGGGAATTTTAAGCCCTGCTTCCAATCTGCCTCGCCCTGTCAGAGTTGTATATATCACTGAGATGTCGATTCATTTTCCTATACCCCATGGAATACAGGCCCAGATCCCCAAACTCTGCTCGCACAACAAGCCTGTCATCCGACAGATCAGTCTGGTCATTCTTCACTGCTCTCAGATATGTCCTTCATTATGTAAGGAGACCATAACTGCACACAATACTGCACGACGTTCGAGATGCAGTCTCACCAAGGGCCCTGTACAGCTGCAGTAATACACGCCTACGCCATTGATATCAAGCTCAGCACCATATTTATCTTCCCAACTGCTCTCTATTCCTGCAATATAGCTTTCAGTGACCTGGTGTACAGGGATGTCCAGGTCCTTTCACACCATACACTCACAGGAGCACAGACTTTGTACCATCATATATACAGCACGGTCTACATTAGTCCCACTTTCCTACACAAGGCCCATAGCCGTGAATGTTATGACACTTAAGAGCTCGTCCAAGTACTTTGTAATGGTTGTGAGGTTACCCGTGCAAACTCTCCTCTCAGGAAGTACATTCCAGACCCCAACACCCTCTGGGTGAAGAATAATCCTCTAATTCTCTCTCATCCTCAAACCCTTCACTTTAAAATTGTGCCCCCTTGTTCTTGACCTTTTTCCACCCTGTTCATGTCCATCGAAATCTTGATTTGTAGATGCCGGTGTTGGACTGTTGGACTATAACACCAGGTTATAGTCCAACAGGTTGAATTGGAAGCACACTAGCTTTCGGAGCTGATGAAGGAGCTACGCTCCGAAAGGTAGTGTGTTTCCAATTAAACTTATCGAAATCTTATCCTTCTGTATCGCGACCCCTCGGCTTTTTCTACTCCAAAGTAAACAAATCGAGCATTTCCAGCCACTCTCCACAGCTGATATGCTCCATTCAACCGAAAATCATGGTGAATCTCCTCTGCACACCCTCCAGAACAATCACATCCTTCCTGTAATGTGGCTCCCAGAACGACACACAGTATTCCATCTTGGCCTCACCAATGTTCCGCAAAGCTCTTATAATCTATGTGCCGATGAAAGGAGGCTATGTTTACGATCCCCTATACGTTCTCAACTTGTGCATTAACCTTTTTAGTCACATTTTGGGATGTGTGGAGAAGCACACTCTGACCTTCCTCGTGTGCTACTATTCATTGAGTACTCCACATCTGGTTCCTTCTTCAAAACTGCATCACCTCATACTTAGCAGGGTTACATTCCATCTGCCATTGATTCACCCATCTGACCATTCTATCAGTATCGTCCTGTAACATAAGGCCTTCCTTCCCACTGCCAACCACCTGGCCAAACTTTGTGTTACACATACACTTACTTATCACCCTCCCCCAACACCGCTTACCATTCACATCTACATCATTTATGAATACCACAAATGATAAGGTTAAAAATCACACACTACCAGGTTATAGTGCAACATGTTGATTCGGAGGCACTAGCTTTTGAAGCGCTGCTTCTTCATCATATGAATGTGCGCTTTGAAAGCTCGTGATTCCGAATAAACCTGTTGTACTGTAACCTGGCGATTTGTGATTTTTAACTTTGTCCACCCCAGTCCAACATTGGCACCTCCGAATCACAAATAATAAGGGGCGCAGCACTGATCCCTATGGTGTACCATTGGACACTGCTTTGCAGTTACACAAACAGCCTTCTACCACCACTATCTATCTCCTACCACTCAAGTTTATTTGGATGCAACTTAGCAAGTCACTGATGGGTTCTACTGTTCCCGAGTCATTCGGTTCCTATTGATAGATGCAGATTACCGAGGGAATTTCCCAAATCTTGCACTTCCAGCAGGTTTCCATGCCCCTGTGTTAGTCAGTCCCCAACAAGTGAATAATTTCCTCCTTATTGCGGTCTTAAATGGCCTGTCCCTTCTCATGCTATTGTTGCCTTAACTGTAGAGAAGACAGCCAGACAAACGTACTGTTTATTTCCAACTTGTCAACTGTTTAATGTATATTGTAAATTTCACTGCGATTGCCTCTTATTCTTTGAAACTCGAGAGAACACAGGTAGAGTTTCCTCATCAGGCAATCTCACCACCTGCTTTATCTGGAGAATGTCCATTGCACTGCCTCTGTCGTCAGTATATTTTTCTCAGATTGGGTCACCAAAACTGTACACAATACTCCAGACACAGTCTGCTTCAACATGACCTCCCATCAATATTCTGATTCCCTTAAATGAAGGCGAACCTAACTTTAACTTTCCACTTACATCTATTCCTCCAAATACCCTACAAACTATTTCGAAGTTTATCAAGTATGATTTCCCTTTCAGCAATGCTTACGATTTCGCTAATGCTGCTGTTAATTTTTAAATGTCCAATATCTCACCCTATGTAATAGATTTCAACAATGTAACGACAGATGTCAAGTTATTTGTTCTGCAGTTCTCCACATTATCTCTTCTTGCCTTTGTACATGCTTGGATACATTCCATTCATCTACCATGCTTGTATCACGTTTACTACCTTCCATTCATCGAGAATGGCTTCCGTCGTCTGCAGAATTCATAAGAAAATAAAACACGCTAATCGACTGTGCAATTAATACTTCTGTTGCTGATTTATTTGTAATATTTTGATATGAAGTACACTTATCAATTCTCAATCCAGCTACAATGTTAAGTACTACCTTGTTACTGATATGAATTTACTTTTTGTCTTTAGTTCCACATGTCCTAGATGATCACTTGGTATTTCTCAGAGATTTTCGGGATCTTCGTCCATGAAGACAGGTACAAAGGAATTGGTTATATTCTTGGCCATTTCCCTGTTCACCACAATAAACTCTACTCTCCCGGTTAAAAATTCCTACATTTGACCTTGCTTTTATCTTGTTTTATTTGAAATATAGTTTTTCGATTTATGCCATCTTTGTGTTCTGTTTGTTAATATACATGTTCACTTTTTGATTTCCATATCAGTGTCATGGCACGTTTCTCGATTGTAATTTTTTGAGAATTCTCAGTTTTCCAAAATGTCTGGAATTCTTCTGAAGTCAATTCCTGTGATTACTATAATCGATAAGTTGTTATGTTAACCATCATTAAGTCACTTTAACATATTTTGGTGTTTTTACCTTCAAGAAATAGACGTACTTTCAGACTTTGCAGTATTTCTTTAAATCTACCATTTCTGACCAGAAATATCCGAAAGCACTGCAGGAGGAGAGAAAAGAAATTGCAGCGGCGGGGGGGGGGGGGGGGGGGGGGGGGGGGGGGGGGGGGGTGTTGGCAGTGAACGTTTTGTCCTTATTCAAGAGTCTGTGGCGTTATTAGTGAGAGACATGGGCAACACATTCGGGGAGACTCACCTCAACGCTGAGATGATGTGAAGAAATATCCAGCAATACAGGACAAGCATCAATGTCCTCCCAAGTTTGCCAGGGTAATGGTCACCGTATTCTCTCTGCTCTCTCACACTCACTGTGTGTCTGTCATAACACCGATACCCGAACAAGCCTCACGCTCTATCTGAAAATAAGGGTCATGCACTACCACACTATTGAATTCAGCACCTTCCTTCAATCATTTTGTCTGTGGTCTATGCAATACACCGCACGAATAACACTGCATGGATTCTGCACTGAGGTCTGTCTCCCTCCAGCCATCTCACGATCTCCCCCACCCCCACCTACACCAGCACTAACAGCAGGGCCACCCACTCCCACCTTCATTCCCTTCCTCCATTTCTCCGATTAGAGGAGAAACAGCCTGGAATAGGACAGAAAGGACCAAGCTGGGTGTTGGAGTGCCTGATATCGGGTACTCCATTCCTCACCCCCTCCCCACCACCGCCATGTGCGGAGGACATGGTACAAGCTGGGCAGGATCGGTACTCCTCGTGTAGAGATTCTGAAACATCCATGTCCCACCAACCGAGCAAGGAGCAATGTTCAATGAAGGGCAATTCTCACTTTGAACCCACTGGCAGTTCCAACGTCAGCTCTCTCACTCCCTCCCCCCAAAAAACACATACCACATTGCGCAGAGATGCAGGCACAGAATTACACAGAAATATTGGTAAATACCCCAATGTACTAACGTGCACAAAACATACAAGAAGATAGGCATACACACACGTAGAAGCACACAGGGGCATATACAGTCACACACAGATAGACACAAACACAGATAGAAACACATAGGTTGATGTACAGACAGACGTCGACACACAAATACTCAGATAACAAGCACATGGACACACACACACATACACACACACCGAGACACTCGTGTCTGAAAGACACCAAGAGATAAGTTTTTGATTTAAAAGGGGATCAAGGATTCTTGGAAGAAGGCAGGAGAATGAGGTTGAGGAACATACAAGAAATTATTGAACGGCATTTCAGACTCGATTGTCCGAATGGCCTAATATCGCTCGTTTTTTAATGCTTGTGTGTTGTTATGCGATCAGGTATTCTCGTGCTGAGACAGCAGCAGAGGCTGGGTTTGATACATAAAGAGTCAGGAGGAAGGTGGGACAGGTTTAGAGGGCTGAATGGTTTATGTCTTTTCCTAATTATTGTTTCCTTATGTCTCAAAAGAGGCGATTTGATGTGAAGTTAAGTTAAGTTTAAAATAACGGGTCCTGCAATGAAATAAGGACGTCCCTTTCCCTTTAGTGTTGTGATATCTGTGGTGTCCTCATTCTCAGGGAGCAGTGAAGACTCAGTTATTTAAAATATTCAAGGTTGAGCTCGACTGATCTTTGCTGGGCAGTGGATTCAATGTTTACTGAGTACAGACAGGCGACGGATTGTCAGACATAATCGGATCAGCCATGACTATTCTGAATTGTGCTGCTAAATGGCCAACTGCCGTCCCTTCCCGACGTGTTGTTCCCTTAATCCACCCCTTGAGGCTATTACAGGGATGTAGTGCTGCCTCTACCACATGTGTTGTTCCCTCAATCCACCCTCGACGCTGTTGCAGAGACACACTGATGTCCCAACCCCACGTGTTGTTCCCTCAAGTAACTCCTCGATGCTGTTACAGAGATATACTGCTGCCCCTACCCATGTTTTGTTTCCTCAATCCACCTTCGATGCTGTTAAAGGGTAGGTGACAACCCCATTCAGCTACATAAGATCGTTTCAATGAGATGGGAGGGAACCATTCTGCACCTCGAAGGAGTTGTAAAGGAATATAGAATGAAGTAATTCAGCTCGTTGAGTACATTTCGCAGCCCAGGAGGAGACCATTCAAACCACCCGAGCAACTTAACAGGAAATAGAGAGTAGAGATAAATGTTCATTTTCAGGTTGCAAAGCTGTAACTGATAGATTGTCTCAGAGATCACTCTGGGATCGTCAATGATCAATAATCTGTATGAAAGAGCTGGAGGAAGACGAGGGAACGGCTTGAAGCTCAATTAACTTGTCTACCAATATGATCATTCAATGTGTCAACAAATAAAGGTAGTGAGTTTCTATTGTGATATAGACAGGCAAGGTTAGTGAGCAAACTTTCAGCAGAAATAACATAAGGTGAGGTGTCTGTTTTGGCAGGAAGGATAAAACAATGGTAATCAATTTTAATGGGGAGATTGCAGAACTCTGTGATGCAGGCTGTTTCCATGTTCCTGGTAAATGAGTCATATGAAGTCAGTCTGCAGATGCAGCAAGTGATTTGGAAGGTAAGTGGAACGATGCTGTTTCTGGCAAAAAGATAACAGGTTAAGTGAGGAATGTTTCGCTGCATCTGTACAGGGCAATGCTGAGACCACATCAGATACACTGTGTGAAGGTTTGATCCCCTAAACTAAAAAAAAGATAATTCTTTCAGATGATTTCCAACGATGTTTCCATTTACTCATTCACGGAATGAATGCCTTTTTTTATTGGGGATTATCAGTTTCGATCTTAGATGATAAATCTTATAAAACCATCCATGACTTTCTGAAAAGTGTATCAGCTGAATGCGTATTTTCTCTTGTTAAGGAGATTAAAGTAGAAACTTAATTTAAGAATAAGTAATATTGATTTAGCACACGTATTATAAACACATCGACTAATATTTGCAAATTATGCAGACACTTATAAACATGTCATCAAATTATAAAGCGGGGACATTTCTTTTTGCGAATGAAAGCATTGTGCTCAACAACTGCAACTAGGCACCTGCATATAGTTCATTATCATCCATTCCAGAGAATGTTCATGGAGAGCGCACATGGCCCAGTTTGGTGTTCAACTGAAGTTATTTTATGCTCTAACACAGAGAGGGCGAAAATGTTTCCCTGCCTAATTAGCAGCAGCCGATTGATCCATTTCTCTTACTCTGTTCCAACTGATAGCAAAATATGAGACCATAAAATTCCTGAGTTACCTTTACCACTTTTCAAGGATTCCTGATGAGTATTCATTGGAATCTCTCCACAGCCTGAAGCAAAGGGAATTCAGCCAAATCCAACTTTCCTTGAAAGAAATTCCACTTCCAGCAGCTTGTGTGAACAGACTAACTTCAAAAGCATAAAACTCTCCCATTTTACCACTTGTGATGTGTTCAACTTTTTGTGTCTCATAATTTTCCAGAAAATGGCCAGTGTGAGACCTACACAATTGGTAATATCACTAAACTGGTTAAATTTAAAATTTGTTGTAACCAGTGGAAGAGTAGGGCTGGAAAAGCAAACAGTGACCCTCCAACATTGATCGGAACACAAATGAGAAATTCTTTTCGGGCAGTTCAAGTGGGAATTCCCTTTCCCAGACGTTTGTGGTGCCTGGATGTTTGCATTTATTCAAAGTTGTATTGTATTCAAACGTTTGACAGGGAAGTGAATTTAGGAAAATATATACAGTGAGAAAAGAGCTGCTGAGATCGCAATCAGATCAGCCAAGATCTTAGTGCCTGCTGGAACCATGACTAAATGTCTGATTACCAACTCTTGATCCTCAGTCCTATGTTCATATGTTCCATTTAGACTCTGAAACCTCCTGCACAGGCGCAGATGGGGGCAACACGTTCCAAATACCTGGTCCACAGGAATACAGCATCTCATTCAGTCCCTCAAGACTGACACACACAGTTGGTGTGGGTTGCATAATGTTATTGTGAAATCCAGGCTGTGTTCGAGTAGAACGCATTGCTGTGAGTTTGTAGTGTTACAACACAGGATACATTCTCCTGCTTAATTTAAAACCAGCAACAGAGAAAAGATTTATTCTGTGCAGTAATCTGTGGTAAATTTCGAGTCCAAACCTATTTAAAGTAAAAATTAACAACTTTACTTCTGAAAGTATAAAAGCGAATAATAAACCAACGATTATTTCCAACTTCGTCCTCTCACCTATATTTTACCTTCCTGCTCCCCAATACTCGAGTCCTAATTAAGATTCACAAAACAAAACATTTTATCTCTAAACCAGGAAGCTTTCAGTTCTTTTGCGTATTCCTGTCTTTTTTTGTTCTTGGGGATTTTGCTTCAACAGTTACTGTTTAATAAAGGTACTTTCATGAAAGCTATTTTTCAGGCAATCTTTACATGGTAATAGCTTGGCAGTTCTCCTCTCAACTGTTCAATTTCCCAGATCCTGCAAACCGAAAGCATTGGATTCTGTCATTGTCTTATAAGATTACCAATATTTTAAATTCAAACTTGTTTGGAGCTGTGCGTTTTGGGGTGTAATTTAAACTGATTGGTTGAATTTGTTTTTGTCTCCCAGCAACCAGCTAATCGAGTTATTCCACCAAGTGTTACATTTTATCATTTTTCAGAACATTTGGGGCTGCCAGGTAGTAATTACCTTTTTAATTTTCTTAAAGGTACAGTACGCCCACATCTTCATAACGGAAGTTACACAGAAACCTGACCAGGGAAAGATGACACATTGACTTCCCTAAACGACTTGAGGCAAGTAGATGGACTTTTATAACAAATGATAATGGTTGTTTTTAAATTGCACCAATTTCCTTCATGAGTTATCAAAAGACGTTTATTCTGTGGCGCTTGATTATGAGTCAATGATTTGGCCTCCATAAAGTGTCTTCTCGTTTTTGCAGAGAACAAGTTAAACATTCTCAAGAGAAATTATTTTGATGGGCATGTGGTTAGAAGGGACTTGTAACTGTTGCGTCCAGATTGAACCACGGCACAAATCATGGTTTATTCAGAAGTTGCACTGAGACTGAGGACGAGACTGAGGTATCATGACGGTGGTATTGGACAGGATCGGTGAGTGGGGAGGACATGGAGATGTAAATATGTGAAGGGCAAAAAGGCTTATGAAGCTTGAGAACAGTCTGGTTCCTTGCCGCATATCAGCGAGTGATGTATAAATAGTAGTTTGATTAGATTAGATTACTTACAGTGTGGAAACAGGCCCTTCGGCCCAACAAGTCCACACCGCCCCGCCGAAGCGCAACCCACCCATACATTTACCCCTTAGCTAACACTACGGGCAATTTAGCATGGCCAATTCACCTGACCTGCACATCTTTGGACTGTGGGAGGAAACTGGAGCACCCAGAGGAAACCCACGCAGACACGGGGAGAACGTGCAAACTCCACACAGTCAGTTGACTGAGGCGGGAATTGAACCCGGGTCTCTGACGCTGTGAGGCAGCAGTGCTAACCACTGTGCCACGGTGCCACCCAACCCTAGAGTGGGAGCTCTCGGCGATGCTCCCACTCATACTATGGGATAACACATTGACTGAGCCCATTTATCACGAAACGATGGAAACTCTGCACTGGAATAAATAGAATTCATGGAGATTGACATTAATCACAGTCACTGAACAAGCAGGTTCAGTTAACCACTTTAAATTAAATAGGGTTTGGATACTTATAATTTATACAGGAAGGAATTTTTGTTTGGAACTGAAGACTTCCGCTATTCCAAAATTTACCTGTCATGAGCAGGAATTCAGTTCAACCCGGTTCAATAGATAAATGGAATGACTTACCAGTAACACAACTATAGCGATGATGGGATAGTGAAAACCTTGAATAATCCAAAGTATACCTGATCTGTGATGTTTATGATATCCAAGGATGAGATACATAATAAAGACAACGGGATAAACTCCTATCTATTGCTATAACATTCCAGACTGTCATTCTCAGATTCTGATGCATTGTTAGAACACTCCAGTCTATTGTTCTCAGATTCTGAACCATTGTTGCAAAATTCCCGTCTAATGTTCTCAGATTCTGATCTCTCCTCCCCCTTTCTCTCGAGCTGCTGATCCCTATTAGTGCTCTCGGCGATGCTCCCACGCATACTATGGGATAACAAATTGACTGAGCCCATTTATCACGAAACGATGGAAACTCTGCACTGGAATAAATAGAATTCATGGAGATTGACATTAATCACAGTCACTGAACAAGCAGGTTCAGTTAACCACTTTAAATTAAATAGGGTTTTTATTAAAATTCAAAAGAACGTTTGAAATTTACACATTCAGCATGTGATATGCAGGGGTGACTGAGGGAAGAAATATTGGAGGAGGTAGATTGATTGTGTATAATCGTTCAATCTTCTTAGATGTGTGAGTAATGTCATAGGATTGTCAGAACATAAACAAGTTTCTCTGTTTCCAAATGGAAGCGTACAGCCTGTAGTTACTGATCATTGATTACAACGTCAATAAAACACGGAGAGAACTTTCATTGTCCATTATCTGACAGGAAAATGCGCTTAAGACAACATGGGTTATAACAGACAAATGGCATTGATATGTTAACAGAGAATATTACGTGACAAACGCAATTCAGATGGTTTTTCGAGGATCAGAGATGGCAGGTGAAGATCCTGCTGTTAACTTCATTGATGTCAATTAACTGTGATGAAGTGCCAATCACTGGTCTTCAATTGCAGTGTGATTATGATATTGGGGAGGAGACAAATCACACATGGAATTGGGGGACATGGCTGGTGAGACTGGATGGAGGGAACATGATATTGCCCGGTCATCGATATATTACTCTTTATAACTGATCTAAAGATAAATTTCCAGGATACATCTACAATGGGGAGTGAGGCGAACAAAAAATTAACCACACGACCAGACGACATTGGAGCAGAAATTTGGCCATTCAGCCCATTGAGTCTGCACTGCCATTCAATGATGGCTGTTACGTTTCTCAACCCCATTCTCCCGCTTTTAACACCTACCCCTTGATCCCCTTTAAAATCAAGAGTTTTTCGATTTCAGTCCTAAATATACTCCATGACCTGGCCTCAACAGCCTTCTGTGGCAGTGAATTCCATAGATTCACCACTCTCTGGCTGAAGAGGCTCCTCCTTAACTCTGTTCTAAAATATCTTCTCTTTAATCTGTCCCCTCTGTTCCTAATCTCTCCTACCATTGAAAATATCTTCACAAAATACACGTTGTCCACGTCATTCAGTATTCTGCATATTTCAATTAAATTTCCTAACATCCTTCTGAACCGTATTAAATATGGACCCAGAGCCCCCAATCTTTCCTCATATTTTATGCTTTTCATTTCAGGGACCATTCTCGTGAATCTGCTCTGAACATGCTCCATGACCAGTACTTCCTGAGATATGGGACGCAAACCTGCGCACAATAATCCAAACGTAGCCTGAACAAAACCTTATAGAGCCTCAGAAGTACTTTCTTTTTTTTTATATTCAAGCCATCTTGAAATAAATGCCATCATTGGATTTGCCTTGTTAACCACTGACAACCTGTAAGTTTATCATTCGAGACTCCTGGATTAGAAACCCCGAATCTTTTTGCACTTCAGATCCTCAATTGACTTGCTATTTAGAAAATAGTCCATGCCTCTATTCGTCGTGGCAAACTGTATGATCTCACATTTTTCCACGTTATACTCCATCTGCCATTTCTTTGCTCAGTCTCCTAACCTGTGCAAATACTTCATCAGGCGAAAGTGAAGATTGCAGATGCTGGAGATCAGTGTCAAATAGTGTGATGCTCGAAAAAGCACAGCCAGTCAGGCACCAGCTGAAGCCCAGGAAACTCGTCGTTTCGGGCAAAAAGCCTTCATCAGGAATGAGGGAGCTGGGAAGAAGGGGACTGAGAGATAAATGGGAGTGGGTGGGGATTGTGGAAAGGTAGCTTGGAAGGCGAGAGGTAGATGAAGGTGGATGGTGATAGTGATAGTTGTGAGTGGAAGGTGGAGTGGATAGATGGGGAGGAAGATGGGCAGGTAGGACAGTTCAAGTGGGAGGTGCTGAGTTTGAGGGTTAGATCTGGGATAAGGTGGAGGGTGGGGAGCTGAGGAAACTGGTGAAATTGGCCTTGATGCCGTGTGGTTTGAGGGTTCCAAGTTGGAAGATCATCCGTTTTTCCTCTAGAGGTCGGGTGGCCAGAGGTTAGCAGTGGCGGAGGCCACTAACTTGCATATCCTTGGGGGAGTGGGATGGGGAGTTGTAGTGTTCATCCACAGGGCAGTGGGGTTGTTGTTCGTGAGTGTCTCAGAGTGTTCCCTGAACTGTTCCGCAAGTTGATGCCCTATCTCCTCAATATAGAGGAAACCTGGAGCAACAGACAGAGTAGATGAGGTGTTTGGATGCACGGGATGTTGTCTGCCCGATGTGGAAGGATCATTTGGGGCCTTGGATGGAGGTGAGGGGAAGGTGTTGGCACAGGTTTTATATCTCTTGCAGTGTCAAGGGAAGGTACCAGGAGTGGGAGGTAGGTTGGTGGGTGGCGTGGACTGAAGGATGGAGTCGTGGATTGAATAGTCTCTGCAGAATGCTGATGGGGTAGGGAGGGAAATATATCTCTGGTGATGGGGTCTGACTGTTGGTGGTAGAAATTGCGGTGGATGATGGGTTGTATCCTGTAATTGCTGGGTGGTGTTCAAATCCTTGTTGTGGTTGGAAGGGTGGTGATCAAAGGTGGAGTTGCGGGAAATTGAGGAGATGCGCTAGAGCAACCTGCTGCCGCCAAACCACAACTTTAATGCTACCTGTCCCTCTGTCTATCTTTTTACTGTCTGAAAATTTAGCCAGAATGTCCTCAGTTCCTCCACTTAGATCATTAATGCATAAAATGTAACGTTATGGTCCCAACACTGAGTCTTTTGGAACACCACTAGTCTCTGGCTGCCATCCTGAGAACAACCCTTCTATTCCAACTCCCTGCTTTATGTCAGACAGCCGTGCTTCTTGCCGCTAACTCCATGTGCCCTTATCTTTCTCAATGGCCTCCTGTCGGCACCTTGTCAAAGGATTCTTTAGGTGCGGCGAGATAACATCAATTGGTTCTCCTTGGTCTTATCTGCTCGTTACTTCATCAGAGAATTCTAGCAGGTTTATCAGTCATGACCCCCCCCACCCCTCCCCTCATGAAACCATGTTTTTTTCCTATTTTATCAAACACCTCCAAGTATTCAGAAATCTCATCCTTCACGATGTATTCCCTCAATCAAGGTTAGGCTAAGCACTCTGTAATTTTCCATCTTCTATGTGAGGGTGTCAGTGGTAGGGTACAGTTTGGTTCGGCGGGAAAGGAAGAAGCGGAGGGCTTTGAGGCCTTCGTGATGGGGGTGGAGGTGTATAGGGAATCAACTAACTCAACTTCAGCCAGTGGTCAGAGAGAGGGGAGTGTGTAGCTATGAGTGAGGCAGTAGAGGGACCGAGGAGGTAGTTTCATGAGTCTCAGCCCCTGTCCGTGTCGAACAGGTTCAAACTCTTGTTCCCTGCGTGGATGGGAATTGGCACTGCAGCGAACATGAGACAATGGGCCCCAGCACCAAGTTTAGGGAATCTTTCAAGGGTGGGGGGGAGGAGAAGAGACATGTTGTTGCAACTGGCGATAGTATAGTCAGAGGCATAGACACTGTTCTCTGTGTCTGGGATTGGAAGTCGTGAAGATTTTGGTGCCTACCTGGTGCTCGCATTGTGATATCGCAATTGGGCTGCAGAGGAACCTGGAGTGAGAGGGGAATGAGCCAGTGGTCGTGGTCTGTATAGGTACCAACTACAGAGACAAAACTAGGGCAGAGGTTCTGCTTAGCGATATGCACAGCTTGGAGCTAAGTTAGAAAGCAAACCCAAAAAGTAAATAATCTCTGGATTATCGACTGAGCCATGAGCTAATAGGCACAGGGTCAGCAGGTAAATGTATGACTCAAATATTGGTGTGGGAGAAATGGTTTTGAATCATGGGACATTGACATCAACACTGCGGGGGACGGGAACTGTTCCAATGGGACGGTCTTCACCTGAACCGTGTTGGAACCAGAGTCTTAGCAAATCGTATAACTATGTTTATAAACAGGACTTTAAGCTTAATGGGGTGGGGTGGGGGTCGGTTATACGGAAAATTAGAATACCCGAATTAAAGGAGAAGCTAAAAGTGCACAACTCAGCAGAAGTTATTAAAACCTCCAACACAGATACAGAGTGAATGAAAAGTGTTAGCAATCAAACTTCAAGGACACAGGACAAACAAATAACAATGAAAAGAGGGAGGTTAATACAGGACGGAAGTGTTCTATCTGAATGTATGCCGTCTCAGGAATAAAGTAAATGAGCTTGTGACACGAACACAAACTGGCAGATACAACATGGTGGCCATCATGGAGACATCGCTGCAAAAGGATCAGGATTGGGAGATGAATATTCAAGGATACTCATCCTGTCGAAAAGATAGACAAGAGGGCAGAGGAAGAGGGTTGCCTCATTGGTAAGAAATGAAAGTGAATCAATAATAAGAAATGAAGTAGGTCAGATGGTGTAGAATCTGTGTCGGGTAGTTTAATGGAAAATTAACAAATTTAACATTTACTGTGAAATCTGAAAGTGAATGCTTTTCTAAATTTAATGCTGTGCTGAGTTCTGTAGCCAGGAGATAGCTTGTCTTTGTTTGACGTTTGCAAACATTCAGTTTGAATTTGCCACATTCGAATTCAGCGAAATCTGAGGAAAGCATAGGGAACAGTTATGTCCACGACCAGTGGATGAGAGAATAACAACTTAAGTTTTCCCAGTCTTCAAGAATATCTGAAATATGCTCCTGTGGCCCTTACATGAAGCATCTGGTCGAATGTATTCGATCGGTTCTGCAGAATCTGAATAGAACTCTTTTGTTTGCTCGTGCTAACAGTTGAGTCGAGTCGATTTAATTTCCACGACAGTAAACTTGGGGGCTCGTCCCGGCACCCCGCGACTCGGTGGGATTCTGAAGATCCCCAAGAGGCGCAGACACCAGCGCCTTGAAAGTCTATCACTTTATCTCGAGCGCTGAATTGGCCCCTTTGCGTGAGAGGACTGGGAATCTGTGGATCGCCCTCGCGCCGGGATTCGAATTGAATAATTTCAGGCTACGAGTCGTGCCTTAAGTAATCGCACATAGAGACTCATTCTCTGAGAATAAATGAATCCGGAAAAGTGTTCAGTAAACTCTCGCGTGATATTTGAACTAAACTCAAGGGAAAGGATTGCCGTCTCTGGAGTGCTTAAGAGACAGTGATTTTAAGTGTGGTTTTAGACTTGAAGCCACAACTGGCTGAGTTAAACTCGCCAAAGACGTACCTAGTACTTGGTTTCTTGGTTTACGAAAACAAAAGCATTGAGGCAGATGCGCCGAAGGCGAGAGGGGATCTGCAGAGGTAACAAAGCACGTCAATGCAAAAATATGATACTGCGCGCGCGAGAGAGAGCTGAACGCTTATTGTTACGCTACAAATGGGCTCTGGCCAGAGCAAACAAAAAGAGGGTCCACCGAGGACTTGGAATGGCCAACCAAAAATAAAATGCATGCAAAATAATTACGGCCCAGAGTCTGTAAAGAAGTTAGAATTGTGGGTCAAGGAATTTGGTTTTCCGGAGGGAGGAAGTTTGACTAAAAGACAATTGGAAATATTGAGGTGGAGGTTAAAGGAGAGAGAGAAGGAGAAACGGAAGGGAAAACAGAACTTGTGAATTGGAGTGCTTATAACATGTGGAACGCTGAGGCAGATATCAGAGAAAGGATATCTCATGTCAAAGGTAGATCCTATACACATACAAACACCAGCACACATGGAGACACGCTCAGAAAACAACGGAACGGACCTGTGCTGTGTCTTAAGTCTGTTTCAGATTCTGACTTTGATGACTGCCCTCCAATTCCTACAGCCCCCCTAAGAGATCTGCCTGGCGAAGGTTCCTTGTTAGCGGCGCCACCTCAAGGTGTGCTGAATCAATGGTAACACTTCGTACCACTAATCAACTGAAGCAAGAAGCCCAAAGTAAGGGCGCCACTCCAAGATGGAAAAGGATCCCGGGCCTGCTCGCGATTACCCCCGATGGATGACGAGTCAGACCGTGAGAGTAGTGGTGTGCGATCGTCTAGCCAGGTAGTTCTGAAAGCTCCAATGGTTGAAGTTGCAGGTCCAGAAGGGTATCCAGTGGTGGTCCACAGTCCATGGACCATGAAGGATCTGGAAAGTGCCTATGGGTAATTTCCTGACACACGCGAGGTTGGAGGTAATAAGTTCGTTGAAGACGTGACAAAGTTCTGTACTGAGTTCTGTCCCAGGTCACATGGAATCAGACGTCTCTTGAGATGACACCTGGGTGCCGATGTCACCAAAATCAAGTATAAATAGCCAGTCGTAAACGTCCAAGCCAGGGCAGCCGACCCCAAGCTTTGATGCTTTTGTTGCAGCCGCCCGTCGAGAGGCATTCCCAGTGCAAATGGACATGACCAAAATTGCAATGGGCAAACAACAAGAAGGTGAAACAGTGTCCCAGTACCTTCCGCTCCTCACTGAAGTCCATAACGACCATAGTGGACTGAGACTACCCGACGACATAACGGTGGCAGAGATCACGCTGTATGAGGCACACCTCAGGAACAGCTTCATCAATGGAATGAAGGACAAAACAGCTAAAAAGGTAGAAGACACTTGCATTACCTGGGACACCCGAAAGCTGAATTTGATAGAACAACATGCAATGCATGATGAAAAATTGCTTACCCACGAGAAGAATAAGCGGAAACTCAAGATGGAACAACAAGCACATAAACTCCATAACTATGATGCAAATGATAACCCAGCCGTTGGTAGAAGGTGCTGCAGAAAGAAACAGAGGCTGAGCTGGAGGTCGCAGAAGAGGCGCTACCAGAGGCATAACTGGCGGTTGAGTTGTTTGCGGAGAAATGGACCACTGGGCAAGGCAGTGCCAGCATAGACAGCGTCAATCAGCCCGGAGCCTGAGCGGCAGGGCGACTCAGAGGGGAGGGTTGAGGTGGAGGTAAGCAGCCCACAAGGTACAGGTAAGCCTCTTTCCTTTATGCTTGACAACGAAGACTCGCTTATGGTAATCTTTTCTACTAACCATACTGGCACTGAAACATTTCTCACCTCTGTGTTAAGCTCTGAGATTGCGAAGTATATCAGTGATGCATATACGTCGATGCCTACCTCTATGCTACATGTGGAAGGTAAAATTTACCTTTTTGGTAGATACAGGGGCAGCATATTTAGTCCTGAAATCAAGCCAGTTCAGAGAGTCAATGCGAATAAAGATGAGTGGAAGGTTCCTGAACTCAATGGGTGCATCAGGTGTCGTGATACGAGGAAGATTTACTGCATCCCTATTGTGCCATTTTATTAGAATGATCACAGATGTGCAGTCAGTATGAACTTATCTAAGGTATCTGTAACAGCAAGCAGACCCTGTCTTTTTAATGTGGAAGGCTCCGCTACCCACGTGTCACTGGCGAAGGCACTCAGTGACAGGTGGCAGGTATTGCGTCTAAGTGCGCAAAGTACGAAAGATTGGGTCTTCAAGGAGGATTTGGGTATCTGGTTCAATGCAGATATGTGAACATATGACAATAAAGTTAATTGGCTAACTCAGGCTGATAGGACAGTCCAGGTAACTCCCGCTATCCCTGGAAAGCTTTGGGGGGTAGCCTGGCATTTACCAAAGATAGAAATCTCAGATCCAAGAATTAAAACGGTCCCTACTGAGTTGTAGGCAAAAGGCAAACATGATATGTGGCTCATAAGGATAACTCCGAAATCTGAGTATCGTTTTTGCAGAGCACAATAATAATTAACACCCGAGCCATAGAACGGTTACTCCAGTCTTTTAATCTGTCCTAATGGCTGGAGAGATAATCCACTGTGGAAACTCACTGGTGAGAAGCCCCATTTTTCTGGTCAAAAAGGCAAACATTTCCGGTGAACCGGAGTAATGGAGGTTTGTTCAAGACCTGCAGGTAGTCAATTATGCTGTAGTCCCACGCACCCCAAATGTTCCCAACCCCTATGTTATGTTAGTTCAAGTTCCACCGGACAGTAAACGATTCTCTGTTGTGGATTTAGCAAATGCCTTCTTTAGTGAACGTTTCCACCCAGATATTCAATTCTGGTTCGCTTTATCATTCAAAGGAAAATCATATGCCTTCACACGACTTTGTCAAGGTTACTGTGAGCCCCCCCACCATATATAACAATGTTCTACGCAGGAGTCTGGAGACTCTAGCTTTAACCCCGGGGTCAGCGCTTCTGCAGCATGTGGATGATTGCTTAATAGCAGCATCGACAGAGGCCGAGAGCACATTTGTTGAATTTTAAAAGGCGGTCCAAACTGCACTTACACTGGGAATTCCAAATCCAAACAAGCCTTTTGTACAATCAGTCGTTGAGAAACGTAGCTGCATGACATCTGTACTTTTGCAGGATCATGGGGGGAAAATTGAGGCCAGTAGCATATTTTTCAGCGAAAAGTAGACCCCGTAGCAGAAGGATTACCTAAATGCCTGCGATCCGTGGCCGCAGCTGAAAAGGCTGTTGTAGCATCCAGGAATATAATCGGCTATGGTGAATTAACTCTTCTGGACCCACATGCAGTATCCTTTCTGCTTTCGGAGCAAAATACCGCACACATGTAGGCAGCACGTTGGCTCAGATATAATACTGTGCTATTGGAGATGCCTAACATTACAATATAGCAATGTAACGTTCTTAAGCCTGCTAGCCTTCTCACACAGAAGGAGATGGAGACCTACATGATTGTGTCGCTATAACTAATGCAATTCGCAGCCCGAGACCAGATTTGCAGGATTCACCACTTCAGAATCCAGATATGGAGATTTTTCGTGGATGGGTCAGCATTCAGGTGCAAGGAGACAGGCCAGAATTGTGTTGGGTATGCTGCAGAATTGTGTTGGGTATGCTGCTCTGACAGCACAAGCAGCGGAGCTGATTGCCTTGACTGAGGCCTGTAAATTGGCTGAGGGAAACACATTGAATATTTACACCGATAGCAGATACGCATTCAGGGTTGTACATGATTTTGGAACCCTCTGGAAACAAAGGTGCTTCTTGACCCCTACCGAGATGCCAATCACACACCGTGGCCTGATTTCTGACCTCCCTTGAAGCGGTCCTATTGACTAAATCAATCGCTGTGTGTAAATGTGAAGCCCACACAGAAAATAATGATTCTATTTCTCAAGGCAATGCGAGGGCAGACTTTGCAGCCCAGCAGCTGCCACGTGATCAGATTGGCATGTGTATGACAATAAATTGTGCCCCAACAGCAGACGTATGGGAGCTATAGTCACAGGCCACACCTGAAGAAAAGCGTGAGTGGACGAAAGCAGGATGCAGTGTGAGGGAAGGAGTATAGCGTGGCCCCAATGGTAAACCCTGTCTCCCACGATCATTATTTCTATTCTATGCCAGACTGACGCACGGTAAGGACCGTGTGTCAAAAGGGGTGGCGGGGTGGGGGGGGGGGGGTATTTATGACAGTATTATGGCACTGATGGATTTACTCATTACTCCCAGAAATATTGTGAACTTTGTGTTATCTGCCCCACTAATAACATGGGGAGGGGAATACAAATGAGTCAGGCAGCATACCCCCAACCCCAAAAAACCTTTGAACTTTTACAGATGGATTTTATTGAACTAACGCCCAGTGAAGGGAAAAGGTACTGTCTGGTAATAGTTGATATGTTTTCCAAATGGGTGGAAGCGATCCCCACGTCTAAATAGGATGCCAGTACAGTCGCCAACTCTTTGCTAACTGAGATAATTCCCAGATGGGGCAACCCTGGAAGGTTTAGTTGCGACAATGGGACACCATTTGTCAGTAATGCCTTACAACAGATCAGTGATCACTTGGGAATAAACATAAGACAACACTGTGCCTACCACTCAGCGAGCGGTGAGTCATTGGAAAGAGAAATTGCTACCCTAAAAATAAATTGACAAAATGTTGTGAGGAACTTGGGGTGACGTGGACATAGACACTCCTGAATGTGCTAAAAGTATATGGAGATCCAGGAGGAGAGGAAGAGCTAATCTTAGCCCGTTTGAGATTTTGTTTGGTAGACCACCCCACACAGGAATTGGACCAAGACCTAAGGTAAGACAGATAACAGACGACTATGAGGATGAAATGTTGTGTTACTGTATACAACTCTCTGCACTTTTGTCTCAAATACAGAATCAAGTGAAAGCAGCACGACTCGAACCAGCCGAAGGGAAACTGCATAATCTTGAACCTGGAGACTGGATAGTGTTGAAAGACATCAGGAGGAAAAACTTCAATGTGAAGAGTCGGCTGGCACCGTTTCAAGTGCTCCTTACAACACAGACAGCTGTTAAGATCGCTGAAAGAGCTACGTGGATACACGTCAGCCATTGCAAGCGTGTAGCTGGGCCTGAGGAGACATCGGAAAACACCCGGACGAATTAAGTGCAAGTAGTTATTAGAAGCCTCGTACGAATATGGGGCTGCCACAGCTCACACTGTTCGTAAGCACCCTGATAGGAATTGTCTTAAGGGAAGGGGCATTTGGGATGCAGCCACAAACGGTAATCTTAACTGAGATTGATAGGGGCACCTTCACATACGACCCATGGCCGTTTAGAAACCAGGACGACTATATGTGGGACAATAAATATTTAAGCAGGGATCCTTGCGGCGCCAATGACTGGCACTTAGTAGTAGCCACCACAGGTAAAGGAACACCTGACACGGGAAATGGATATTCTATGATCAAGTTAGGAGGTTCCGGGGCACGGGTGATAATATCCAAGACTCAGAAGAGCGATAGGGGAGTCTGGTGGTCTGGAATAGATAAACCCTTCTCCGACATCTATTGGCAGGTGAATATAGTGGTACAGTCGCTCAGCCAACCCCTCCTCCCCGAAATTCAGTGCAGAAGGTCCTACAGAAGATAGTAATACCGGGGCATGGCAGCCAATCAAACCAGGTCATGGACCTAACCCCAAGCAGGCCAGAGGGCATTAATGTCACGCCTGAACGCAAAGGGAGTCAACTGGGGGACGACAGCGAGTCTAACACAGTAGTGGAGTTTTCCCCTGCAAGTGATAAATGGCGTAAATGCGACGCCAGTAGGTTGGGAGGTGCGTCGGGCCTTTGCTAGATGTTCAGGGAACAGAGCATGAGCTTTGGCCCTAATATTACTCCGGAGATTAGGGTTTGGCTATCCTTGTTGGATATGTTTGCAGACAGCCCAATGCTGAACTGCCGAACCAATCACAGAGAGCCTGGCGAGAAGTGTTAGCGGTCTGCTTATGCGGGCGGTGACTACCCTGGGAACAATTAGGGCAAATCTCGCGTCACCTCCAGAACTCAAGGCTAACTGCAGACCCAAAGCTGCCGCGTTCCCGACGACAGCCTTCCATAGAGGGGAAGGCAGGTGAGAAACGTGTATTTGCACAAATCAGGGGAGACTCCATTCAGGATCTCCCAGTGTACTACGACACTATATTTGAACAATGACTCTTGTTCAGTAACTTATGCAAATGGTACGATCATAACTATTGCTTGTTCCTTTATCAATAATCAGACAATGATGGTGGGTATAATATGGGCCTGTGGAGAGAACGGTACCTTCAACTTCCCGGGATTGAAGGGGTGCTGTTACCCCACGGTAAAGTCCACTGCCACAACAGTGTTCGTCCCAAGAGCCAGGAACAGATGCACCCGAAGGGACGTCCCACGGCGTTGGAATAGGTACACACTCGCAGACTCTCGGACTTCACCAGGAGTGAATATTGGGTGCTCCATTCTCTTGGGAGCAGGGACAACAGTGCTTATAAACAAGAATAATGGCTTTGCATTTAGTGTATTACTGTAAGCTAACGAAACAGAGGAAGTCCTACTACTCATTAACACTGAGTTAACGGCGATTAAGGAAGCAGTGATTACAAAATAGATTAGTGCTAGACATACTGACGGTCGAGAGCGGGGGCGTCTGTATAAGTTTAGGTGCCTCATGCTGTTTTAATATTCCTGATGAGTCCCAAAATATCATTGCTGTAATAAATAATATGAAGGCAGTGATACGACCACCTCCCCCAGTAGATGACTCCTGGTTCCGATGGCTCACCTCCCTTTGTTGAGGATAGGGTATTAGATTCTACACGTCCTACTAGTTGTAGGACTGAGCTTATGCATAGTGCATTGTATAGGACCCCGTTTGTGTACCTGCCTGCACCACTTGCTTCTGAAGGCAGGAGGATAAAAATGGTAAAATTATCAGTGGCCCCAGGCAGGAAAATCCGATTTCGGGGATCCTACCCTGCCGTGACTTTGACGAGTGTAACGTGTGAACATGAGCTGTATACAAGGCACACTAGAACAAGTGACGATCCACCACAAAGCTGTCTTGCATGTAGGTGGTGTCTGAGGAAACGCCTGGTGTTTCTTAAGCATTTTAAATGTATAGCTAATCTGACTCTAGTTATTTTTGTTGCTGGAGTTCTCCTTGTTGTCATAAAATGACAGAAAGGGGGAAATGTAATGCACAATGAACAAATTTAACATTTACTGTGACATCTGAAAGAGAATGATTTTCTAAATTTAATGCTGTGCTGAGTGCTGGTTTCTGCAGCCAGGAGACAGCTTGTCTTTGTTTGAACTTTGTAAACATTAAACTTGACCTTGCCACATTCGATTTCAGTGAAAGCTGAGGAAAGCATAAGAACAGTTATGTCCAAGACCTAGCGATGAGAAAATAACAACTTAAAATTTCCCATTCTTTTCCCTTGACAGCGTAATAATAACTGTATAAGTACTGTATCTGAATTATGCTCAGGTGCCCCTTACATGAGACATCTTGCCGAATGTATTAGGTCGGTTAGGCAGAATCTGAATAAAGCTCTTTTCTTTGTTCTTGCTAACAGTTGAGTCGAGTCGATTTCATTTCCATGAGGAATCAAAAAGGTAAAAATAAAATAAATTTGGAGTTATGTACAGGTCTCCAAACAGTAGTCAGGATCTGGGGTGCAAGGTACACCAGGAAATCGAAAGATCTGTGAGGAAGGCAAAGTTACACTGATAATGTGGGAATTCAATATGCAGGTGGACTAGGAAAATCAGTTTGCTTGTGTTTCGCAAGAAAACGATTTTGTGGAATGTATACGAGATGGCTTTTTGGAGAAGGATATGCAGACAGACAAGGTAAGGAACGTAAGGTCAAGGAAACCTTACGAGACAGTTACCATTATATGATTGAAATTATTTTGAAATTTGAGAGTGTGAGGGTAGAATCAGTGGTAAAGGTATTACAGCTGATTAAAAGCAATTACAGAGTCATGAGGGACGAGCTGGGTAGAATTGATTGGGAAAGGGCTCAGCAAAGAAAGACTGTGGAACAGCAATGGCAGGAGATTCTTGGAGTACCTCAAGACAGGCTGCATAGATTCATCCCGAGGAAATACATGCATGGTACAGGGAAGGTGAGGCAACCATGTATGACGAGGGAAGTCAGATAAAGCATAAAAGCAAAAGAGAAAGCAGATCATGTGGCTAAGAGCAGTCGGAAACCTGAAAATTGAGAAAATTGGAAAGACCAGCAGAGGGCAACAACAAATAAATACAGAGGGAGAAGATTGAATATGGGGTAAGTGGATCACGAAGATAAAGGAGACTGTAAGAGTTTATTTGGATATATAAAGTACAAACGAGTGGCAAAAGCGAATATGGGACCGCAAGAAAATGAAATTGGAGAGATAGTATTGGGGAACAAGAAAATGCCCAAGAAATGAATAATTACTTTGTGTCAGCCTTGACGGTCGAAGGCACGAGTAATACATTTAACATTTAAGAGAGTGAGGGTGCAGAGCTGAATATGATGACCACCGCCAAGGGGAAGGTGTTAATAAAATCTGTGTGGCCTGAAGTAGCTTAAGCAACCTGGACCAGACGGATAACATTCTGGTGTTATAAAGGAGAGAGCTGAAGAGGTATTGGAGGCGCGATAATGTGATCTTTCAACAAATTCAAGAGTTAGGAAGGATCCTAGAGCACTAAAAAATACCTAAGGTGTCACCACTTTTTTAACACGTGAGTACGGAAAATGATAAAAAACAAACCTCAGTGATTAGCTTAACCTTGGTCACTGGTAAGATCCTGGAATCCATTGTGAAGGATGAGTTTTCAGAGTATTTGTAACTGTTTGAAAAAATAGGGCAAAGCCAGGATGGTTTCATTAAGACAAGGTCATGCCTGACTAATCTGCTCGAAATCTTTGAGAAAATTTTGAGCTGGCTAGACCAAGGACAGCCAATGGATGTTATTCAACTAGACTTCAAGAAGGCCTTTGAGAAGGTGTCACACAGGAGATTACTAAATAAGATAAGGGCCCGTCGTGTTAGTGGAAAAGTAGTGGCGTGGATAAAATCTTGGCTGTCCCCGCCCCCGCCCCTCTCCGGCCTTTAACCCTCAACTTAACCTCCGTTCACCCATCGCATTCTCATCCCCCCTCCCCTAGTCCTTCCTCCCTACCTCTTACCTTAGCCTGCTTGGCACACTCTCCTCATTCCCGAAGAAGGACTTATGCCCGAAACGTCGAATCTCCTGCTCCTTTGATGCTGTCTGACCTGCTGCATTTTTCCAGCAACACATTTTTCAGCTCTGTTCCCCAGCATCTGTAATCCTCACTTTCTCCCAGTTGATTTTAACCTACTGCGAATCCTCTTGGAAGGATGCCTTCCTTGACGAAGCTCTCTTCCACCCTCTACAAGAATCTCAGTGAGTCCCTCTCTCACTACACCCTCCAGGTCATCTCCTCTGCCCTGAAGCTCTTCAGCCACGTCCAAATTCGTCCGCCTCCACCGCATCTGCTCACAGGAGGACCAATTCCAATACTGAACAACCCAGAAGGCCTACTTCTTCAAAGACCGCAAATTCCCCTCAGATGTGGTTGACGATGCTCTCCAAAACATCTCCTCCACTTCCCGCTCCTCTGCCCTTGAACCCCGACCCCCAATCGCCACCAGGCCAGAACCCCACTGGTCCTCACCTACCACTCCACAAACCTTCAGATACAACGTATTATCCTCCGCCATTTCCGCCACCTCCAAATAGACCCCACCACCAAGGATATATTTCCCTCCAGTCCCCTATCAGCGTTCCAGAAAGACCACTCCCTCTGCGACTCCCTCGTCAGGTCTACACCACCCACCAACCCAACCTCCACTCCCGGCACCTTCCCCTGCCACCGCAAGAAATGCAAAACTTGCACCCACACCTCCCCATCACTTCCCTCCAAGGCCTCAAGGGACCCTTCCATATCCGCCACAAATTCACCTGCACCTCCACACACATCATTTACTGCATCCGCTGCACCCGATGTGGCTACCTATACATTGGGGAGACAACCACCTACTTGCAGAACGTTTCAGACAACACCTCTGGGACACCCGCACAAACAAACCCAACCGCCCCGTGGCTGAACACTTTAACTCCCGCTCCCACTCCGCCAAGGACATGCAGTTCCTTGGCCTCCTCCATCGCCATACCATGGCAACACGACGCCTGGAGGAAGAGCGCCTAATCTTCCGCCTAGGAACCCTCCAACCACAAGGGATGAATTCAGATTTCTCCAGATTTCTCATTTCCGCCCCCCCCCACCCCCCCCCCCCCCCCCGCACCTCATCTCAGTCCCAACCCTCGGACTCAGAACCGCCTTCTTGACCTGCAATCTTCTTCCCAACCTCTCCGCCCCCACCCCCTCTCCGGCCTATTACCCTCACCAATAACCACCATTTATTTTGTAATGGACACTTGCTTGGAAGGGACCTGAAACAGTTGTATCCGGATTTAACAAAGGCGCAAACGATGGTCTATTCAGGAGTTGCACTGAGGCAGAGGAGGGAGTACTGGACAGGATTGGTGAGTGGGATGGATTGGATATGTAAGTCATTGCAGGAGAAAAAAGAGCAAGGAGTTTGAGAACATTCTGTTTCAACCTCGCATATTGGTGAATAATTTGTATTGAGTAAATTGCAAGGTATGATTTGTACGAAATGGAATATTTGTATGGAACTGGAAGTATTGACATGCACCTTTCCAAAATTTACATATCACAAGCAGCAATTTGGTTCAAACCGTTTCAGTAGACAGATAGTGTGACTTACCAGGAACACCAACTATATCTAGGATAAGATAGTAACTAGCTTGAATAACCATCAATACATCTTCAATCCACAATGCTAATGATAGCCAAAGGTGAAAAAGCCAGAAAAGACCCGAGGATAAACTCCTTTCCATAGTTTGAACATTCCAGTCTAATGTTCTCAGATTCTAATCCATTGTTTGAATATTCCTGTCTAATGTTCTCAGTTTCTGATCTCTCCTCCCTCTCTCTCTAAAGCTTCACATCCCTGTTACTTGCTGTGAGTAATGCTCCCGCTCATACTCTGGGATGACATATTGAAAATACTTCGTTCTTGATAGAAGAGGAAACCCTTCAGGGACGCATAGGATTCATGGAGACTGACATAATCACAATAGCTGAACACATAGCTCCAATTAAACGTTTCAATTCAATTCTATTTTGTTAATATTCAAAATAATATTTATGCATTCTGGATGTGATATGGGAGTGTGACTGCAGGAAGGAATGTTGGAGATGGCAGATTGATTGTGTATAATCATTCAGTCTGCCTTGGATATTGAAGTAATGCCATAGGATTAACGGAACACAAACATGATTGTCTGATCATAAATGGAGAAATAAATCCTGTAACTACTGCTCAGTCATTGTAAAATCAGCAAAACATTGAGAGAACATCTATCATCCATGTTTGATGGCAAAATGTGCCTAATACAAAGTGCGTTTATAACAAACAAACAGCATGGATATGTTAACAGAAAATTGTACTTTACAAACAAAATTCAGATTGTTATTCCAGAATCAGAGAGGGCACGAGAGGGTCATGCTGTCGATGTTATCCATGTTAAGAAACTGAGATGAAGAATCGTTTACTGGATTTCAATTACATTGTGATTATGACACTGGGGAGAAGACAGGTGATAGACAGGACTGAGGGACATGGCTTTTCAGACTTGGAGGAGGGACAGTGATGTTCCCTAGTTATCAGTATTAGAGCGTTACCCTTTATAACTCATATGAAGAACAGATTCAAGGTTACATCTACAATGAGGAATTAGCAGAGACAATATTAATGAAATGTGTTCATGCAATACAAAATACAGGCAAAAACTGACTTTCTGTACATATTACAATATGGAAATAACAAATTTATAAGATTTTTATAATGAACTCCTGATATTGGGCTACATAGGTTGAAATGTGGATTTCAAAACCATGGAAATGGTGTGCAAACTTTATCAGTCACTATTTGACCCAGAGCTGCGATCCTGATTTCCTCTCTGTCAGTGATCCCCCTCGCTGTTCAGGTCCATTCGCAACTCCTAAAATACTGAAGCAGTTCATGAGCAATATCCAGGCTTGGGTTGACAAGTGGTCAGTAACATTCGCAAAACACTATAGATATGACCTCAGACCCTACTGTACTCCCTGCACACACAGCTCTGTCCTCAGCCCCCTAACTTACTCCCTCTGCACCCACAGCTGTGCCCTCTGTCACTACTGTACACCGTGCGTACGCACAGCTGTGTCCTCAGACGGCTACTGCACCCCCTGTGCAACCAAGGTTCTGTCCTAAGCACCCGACTATACGCCTTGCACATCCACGGCTGTGCCGTCAGACCGCTTACTGTACTCCCCGTACACACATGGCTGTGTTCTCAGCCCACGACAGTACAACCTGTACACACACGACTGTGCCCTCAGCACACAACTGTGCTCCCTGCATACCTACAATTGTGTACTTAGCACCCTACTGTACTCCCCGGACACGCATGACTGTGTCCTCAGCCGCCACTGTACATTCTGTGTACACGGCTGTGTCCTCGTCTCCCTACTGTACTCCCTGTACACACATGGCTGTGTCTTTAGCCATTACTGTACTCCATGTACACCAAAGGCTGTGCCCTAATCACCCTACTGTACTCCCCATATACCCACAGCTGTGTACTCAGCCCCAAATGTATTCCTTGTACACCCACGGCTTTCCCTCAGCCCCCCTCTTCACACCCACAGCTGTGAGCTCAACCGCGGCAGTATTCCCGGTAATCCCACATCGCTCTCTTCAGTCCCCGACTGTACTCCCTGAATACCCACGGCAATGACCGCAGCCCCTACTGTACTCCGTGTATACACATGGATGTGCTCTCAGCCTCCTAATGTACTCCCTGTATAGACACGGCTGTGCACTCAGTCTCCTAATGTTCTCCCTGCATACCCACTGCTGTGTCCTCAGACCTCCTCTGTGCTCCCGTTACATCAACGGCTGTGTCCTCAGCACACGACTGTACTCCCTGTATAACCACAACTGTGCCCTCAGCGCCCTGCTCTACTCGCTCTACCCCCATGACTGTGCCCTCAGCTCCCTACTGTACTCGCTGCACACCCATGGCTTTTTCCTCAACCCTCTACTATGCTCCACGTATACCCATGGCTGTGTCCTCCCCCCTACTATACTCCGTGTATACACATGGCTGTGTCCTCAGCGCTCTACTGAACTCTATGTACACCCACAGGTGTTTCTTCCGCCTCCAACTGAATTCCCTGTACACCCATGTCCATGACCTCAGCACCCGACGGTACTCCATGAATAAACCCGGTTGTGCGCTCAGCCACTGCAGTTCTTCCAGTACACCAACAGTTGTGTCCTCAGACCCCTACTGTACTCACTGCACACGTACGGTTGTGTCCTCAGCTCACGACTGTATTCCTTTTGAACCCACAATTGCGTTCTCAGACCCGTACTGCACTGCCTGTACACCCATGGCTGTTTTCTCAGCCCCCTACTGTACTGCCTGTACACCCACGGCTGTGGCCTCAGCCCACAACTGTACTCCCTGTATACCCACAGCTGTGACCTCAGACGCCTACTGTACTCCATGTACACCAACGACTGTGTCCTCAGGTTCCTACTGTCCTCCCTGTACCCCCACGTGTGTGCAATCTGCCTTATACTGTATTTCCTGTACACAAACGGCTGTGTCCTCAGATCTCTCCTGTTCTCCCTGAACACCCACGGCTGTGCCTCAGTGCCCTACTGTACTTCCTGCATACACAGCTGAGCCCTGAGACCCTGACTGTACTTCCTGTACAAGACAGCTACGTCCTCATCTTCCAACTGCACTCCCTGTACCCCACGGCTGTGTCCACCGCCATCTATTGTATTCGCCATACACACACGGCTGTGCACTCAACCAACTACTGTACTCCCTGTACACCAATCGCTGTGTCCTCAGTCCCCTACTGCTCTCGCATAAACCCACAGCTGTGCCTGCAGCCCCTAACTGTAATCCCTGTACACACACAGTTGTGCCCTCAACCATCTACTGTACTCCCTCCACGCACACGCCTCTCTGCCCATCCCCCCAGGTCTCTCACTATACACTCACAGCTGTGCCCTCAGCCACGTACTGTACACCTTGTACAACAATGGCAGTGCCCTCAGCCCTCTACAGTACTCAATGTACACCCATGGCTCTTGCCTCAGCCATCTACTGTACTGCCTGTTCACCTACGGCATTGCCCTCAGCACTAGACTCTACTCCCTGTACACCCACAGCCCCCTACTGTACTCCATGTCCACCAAAGGCTGTGCCCTCTTCACCCTACTGTACTCCCCATATACCCACAGCTGTGTACTCATCCTCCGAAAGTACCCACGGCTTTGTCCTCAGACCCCGATTATACCTTCCTCACACCCACAACTGTGCGCTCAGCCACCGGCAATATTCCCGGAAAACCCACACCGCTGTCTTCACCTCCCCTACTGTACACCATTTACACTCCTGGCTATGTCCTCAGCCCTCGACTGTACTCCGCATACGCCCACAGCTGTGTCTGCTGCCCAGCGTTGTACTCCATGTACACCCACTGCTGTGTCCTCAGCCCTCGACTGCACACCCTGTACACCCATGGCAGTGACCGCAGCCCCTACTGTACTCGCTGTATACCCACGGCTGTGCTCTCAGCCTCCGAATGTACTCCCTGTACACCCATGGCTGTGCACTCAGCCTCCTAATGTTCTCCCTGTATACTCACTGCTGTGTCCTCAGACCACCACAGTGCTCCCTGTACATCAATGGCTGATTCCTCAGCATCCTACTGTACTTTCAATAAAACCTCAACTGTGCCCTCAACCCCCTGCTCCACTCGCTCTACCCTCACGACTCTGCCCTCAGCCCCCTATTGTACTCGCTGCACACCCATGGCTGTTTCCTCAACCCTCCACTATGCTCCAAGTGTGTCCTCAGCCCCCGATTATACTCCCTCTATACTCACTGCGCTGTCCTCAGCCCCCTATTATACTCCCTTTATACTTACGGCTGTGTCCTCAGCCCTCGACTGTACTCCCTGTGCACACGCAGGTGTTTCTTCCGCCCCCGACAGAATTCCCTGTACACTCACGTCCATGACCTCAGTCCCCGATAGCACACCAGGTATACCCCCGGTTGTGTGTTCAGCCACTGCACTAATCTCAGCACACCCACAGCTGTGTCCTCAGAACCATACAGTTCTCCCTGTGTACCCATGATTGTGTCATCAGCTCACTAATGTATTGCTTGTACACCCACAGCTGTGTCCTCAGACTCGTACTGCACTGCCTGTACACCCATGGCTGTTTTCTCAGCCCTCTACTGTACTCCCTGTACACCCACGGCTGTGGCCTCAGCTCCCTAATGTACTCCCTTTATGCACATAACTGTGTTCTCAGGATCCCACTGTCCTCCCTGTACTCCCACGTCTGTGCGCTGAGCCTTTATACTGTATTTCCTGTACAAACACGACTGTGTCCTTAGACCTCTACTGTTCTCCCTGAACACCCACGGCTGTGCCCTCAGTGCCCTACTGTACTCCCTACATACATAGCTGTGCCCTGAGACCCCGACTGTACTTCCTGTATAGCGACAGCTACGTCCTCATCTTCCAACTGTACTCCTTGTACACACACAGCTGTGTACTCAGCCCCAAATGTATTCCTTGTACACCCACGGCTTTCCCTCAGCCCCCCTCTTCACACCCACAGCTGTGAGCTCAACCGCGGCAGTATTCCCGGTAATCCCACATCGCTCTCTTCAGTCCCCGACTGTACTCCCTGAATACCCACGGCAATGACCGCAGCCCCTACTGTACTCCGTGTATACACATGGATGTGCTCTCAGCCTCCTAATGTACTCCCTGTATAGACACGGCTGTGCACTCAGTCTCCTAATGTTCTCCCTGCATACCCACTGCTGTGTCCTCAGACCTCCTCTGTGCTCCCGTTACATCAACGGCTGTGTCCTCAGCACACGACTGTACTCCCTGTATAACCACAACTGTGCCCTCAGCGCCCTGCTCTACTCGCTCTACCCCCATGACTGTGCCCTCAGCTCCCTACTGTACTCGCTGCACACCCATGGCTTTTTCCTCAACCCTCTACTATGCTCCACGTATACCCATGGCTGTGTCCTCCCCCCTACTATACTCCGTGTATACACATGGCTGTGTCCTCAGCGCTCTACTGAACTCTATGTACACCCACAGGTGTTTCTTCCGCCTCCAACTGAATTCCCTGTACACCCATGTCCATGACCTCAGCACCCGACGGTACTCCATGAATAAACCCGGTTGTGCGCTCAGCCACTGCAGTTCTTCCAGTACACCAACAGTTGTGTCCTCAGACCCCTACTGTACTCACTGCACACGTACGGTTGTGTCCTCAGCTCACGACTGTATTCCTTTTGAACCCACAATTGCGTTCTCAGACCCGTACTGCACTGCCTGTACACCTATGGCTGTTTTCTCAGCCCCCTACTGTACTGCCTGTACACCCACGGCTGTGGCCTCAGCCCACAACTGTACTCCCTGTATACCCACAGCTGTGACCTCAGACGCCTACTGTACTCCATGTACACCAACGACTGTGTCCTCAGGTTCCTACTGTCCTCCCTGTACCCCCACGTGTGTGCAATCTGCCTTATACTGTATTTCCTGTACACAAACGGCTGTGTCCTCAGATCTCTCCTGTTCTCCCTGAACACCCACGGCTGTGCCTCAGTGCCCTACTGTACTTCCTGCATACACAGCTGAGCCCTGAGACCCTGACTGTACTTCCTGTACAAGACAGCTACGTCCTCATCTTCCAACTGCACTCCCTGTACCCCACGGCTGTGTCCACTGCCATCTATTGTATTCGCCATACACACACGGCTGTGCACTCAACCAACTCATGTACTCCCTGTACACCAATCGCTGTGTCCTCAGTCCCCTACTGCTCTCGCATAAACCCACAGCTGTGCCTGCAGCCCCTAACTGTAATCCCTGTACACACACAGTTGTGCCCTCAACCATCTACTGTACTCCCTCCACGCACACGCCTCTCTGCCCATCCCCCCAGGTCTCTCACTATACACTCACAGCTGTGCCCTCAGCCACGTACTGTACACCTTGTACAACAATGGCAGTGCCCTCAGCCCTCTACAGTACTCAATGTACACCCATGGCTCTTGCCTCAGCCATCTACTGTACTGCCTGTTCACCTACGGCATTGCCCTCAGCACTAGACTCTACTCCCTGTACACCCACAGCCCCCTACTGTACTCCATGTCCACCAAAGGCTGTGCCCTCTTCACCCTACTGTACTCCCCATATACCCACAGCTGTGTACTCATCCTCCGAAAGTACCCACGGCTTTGTCCTCAGACCCCGATTATACCTTCCTCACACCCACAACTGTGCGCTCAGCCACCGGCAATATTCCCGGAAAACCCACACCGCTGTCTTCACCTCCCCTACTGTACACCATTTACACTCCTGGCTATGTCCTCAGCCCTCGACTGTACTCCGCATACGCCCACAGCTGTGTCTGCTGCCCAGCGTTGTACTCCATGTACACCCACTGCTGTGTCCTCAGCCCTCGACTGCACACCCTGTACACCCATGGCAGTGACCGCAGCCCCTACTGTACTCGCTGTATACCCACGGCTGTGCTCTCAGCCTCCGAATGTACTCCCTGTACACCCATGGCTGTGCACTCAGCCTCCTAATGTTCTCCCTGTATACTCACTGCTGTGTCCTCAGACCACCACAGTGCTCCCTGTACATCAATGGCTGATTCCTCAGCATCCTACTGTACTTTCAATAAAACCTCAACTGTGCCCTCAACCCCCTGCTCCACTCGCTCTACCCTCACGACTCTGCCCTCAGCCCCCTATTGTACTCGCTGCACACCCATGGCTGTTTCCTCAACCCTCCACTATGCTCCAAGTGTGTCCTCAGCCCCCGATTATACTCCCTCTATACTCACTGCGCTGTCCTCAGCCCCCTATTATACTCCCTTTATACTTACGGCTGTGTCCTCAGCCCTCGACTGTACTCCCTGTGCACACGCAGGTGTTTCTTCCGCCCCCGACAGAATTCCCTGTACACTCACGTCCATGACCTCAGTCCCCGATAGCACACCAGGTATACCCCCGGTTGTGTGTTCAGCCACTGCACTAATCTCAGCACACCCACAGCTGTGTCCTCAGAACCATACAGTTCTCCCTGTGTACCCATGATTGTGTCATCAGCTCACTAATGTATTGCTTGTACACCCACAGCTGTGTCCTCAGACTCGTACTGCACTGCCTGTACACCCATGGCTGTTTTCTCAGCCCTCTACTGTACTCCCTGTACACCCACGGCTGTGGCCTCAGCTCCCTAATGTACTCCCTTTATGCACATAACTGTGTTCTCAGGATCCCACTGTCCTCCCTGTACTCCCACGTCTGTGCGCTGAGCCTTTATACTGTATTTCCTGTACAAACACGACTGTGTCCTTAGACCTCTACTGTTCTCCCTGAACACCCACGGCTGTGCCCTCAGTGCCCTACTGTACTCCCTACATACATAGCTGTGCCCTGAGACCCCGACTGTACTTCCTGTATAGCGACAGCTACGTCCTCATCTTCCAACTGTACTCCTTGTACACACACAGCTGTGTACTCAGCCCCCTACTACAGTCACCATATACACGTGGCTGTGCCCTCAGCCCACTACTGTACTATCAGTGCACACACAGCTATGCCCTCAGTACCCTACTGTACTATCCATACACACACAGCTGTGCCCTCAGGACCCTAGTGTACTCTATGTACACCAACGGCTGTGCCCTCAGCCCTCACCGTACTCCTTGCACACCTACGACTGTGTCCTCATCCCTCTACTGTACTCCTTGTACACCCATGGCTGTTTCCTCAGCCAACTACTGAGTCGTATGCTCCAAGTATACCCACGGCTGTGTCCTCACCCCTCTTCTGTACTTCCTGTACACCCACAGGTGTTTCCTCCAGCCCCGACTGAACTCCCTGTACACCCAATTCCATGACCTCATTCCCAGACGGTACTCCCTGTGCAGCGCCGATTGTGCGCTCAGCTGCTGTAGTACTCCCGGTACACTCACAACTATGTGGTCAAACCCCCTACTGTACTCACTGTACACCAACAACTGTTCTCTCAGCCATCTATTGTACTCCCTGCACACCCACGTCTTTGACCACAACCCCTTAGTTTTCTCCCTGTACACCCATGGCTGTGCCCTCAGTCCCCTGCTGTACTCCCTGCATACATGGCTGTGCCCTAAGTCTCAGATTGTACTCCCAGTACACTCACCGCTGTGCTCTCACTACCCTAACGAACTCTGTGTACTCCCATGGCTGTGCACTCAGCCCCTACTGTGCTCCTTGCACACTCACCGCTGTGTCCTCATCCCCCTACTTTACGCCCTGTACCCACACAGCTGTCTACTCGGCCCCCTGCTGCACTCCCTGTACACACATCGCTGTGTCCTCAGCCCCTTACTGTACTCACTGGATGTCCTTTACCGTAATGCAGGGAATATTATCAGACCGACTGATGTGAAAAGGGGACGAGGTGACATGGAGAAGTGGACATTTTTGCCATCGCTAAGATGTGTTTGAGGGGGGTCAGGGGTGACAACTCAATATTCTGTGGTACAAGAACTATCGGCAGCACAGGAATGGGGTGAAAGAGAAGGTGGTGTTGCATTATTAGTTATGGAGGTAATGAGTGCAGTAAGGATTGATGATATCTTGGAAAGGCATTCAAATGACGCCTTGTGGGTTGAGGTTAGGATCAGAACAATGACAAACACACTGCTGCGGATATATTATACACTCCCAGATAAAAGAAAATACAGGAGCAGATATATAACCAATTCACTGAGGTGTGTAAATACAATAATAGGATCATTGTATTCAGACGCTTCAATTCCAAACATTCATTCGGGCAGTGATCATTTTTAAAGAGGGCACAGATATCTTGATATTTATTCCAGAACGCCTCTTATATCAACATGTACCAGATTCAACAATGGGCTGGGCTGTGCCGGGCCTCACTGTGGGGAATGAAGCCAGTCAAGTGTTGCATGCAGAATTGGGAGATCATTGTCGGACCAGTGACCATGACTCATGTTCTTTAGATTTGTCAGGCAGATTGTATCAAAAGAAAGACAGAATCTGGCCACAATACAGTTACTTCTGGGTGAAATTGCAGCAGAACAGCGTGGGGGTGTCACATGCTCAAAATGGAATTATTGAGTATCACCGCAACATGTTCCACCGAAGATGAAATTTAGGAAAACAAACCCAGTGAAGCTTGGATGTCTACAAATATTCAGAACGGAATTAAAAATGAAAGAGAAGCTTAAAGGAGAAATAAAGTGAGCAGGTCAATGTCGGTCCCAGAAGAGTAGAGACCATGTATGGCTAAACTCAAGAAAGTAAGTAGAAGAGCAAAAAACGGAGGGAGGGGTGATAAAAACATTAATGGGCCATATTTTCAAGAATCCAAAGACATTTTATCGATTTATTAAGGGTGAGAGGGTAACAAGGTAAAGAATATGGAGTATTAGGGACCGAGGACGCAACCTGTGCATAGAGCCAGATAATATGTCAAACGCATACTACACGTATTGGTCTTCACTTTGGAGAAGCAGTTCCTGGATTCACTCTCTGTTCCTGCCAGTGGGACCTGAAGCAAATTGAAGCTAAGGAAGTATTGGAGGTTGATGCAGGATAAAAAGTGGGCAAATCCCTAGATCCAGATGAACTGTATCTTAGACTGATGTGGAAGATGGTGGAGGAGATTACAGGCTCTGAAGCTTAGTATTGTTGATTGTTTCGTCTCTGGCCAAAGACGTGGTGTGATTGAACAGGACAACATCTAATGTAGGTTCAACTTCCACACAGAGTGCTAGAAAAAAATCCATGGGTTTAAAGACTACTAAATCTCACATCAATGGGAAGGAAACAATCGTAGAAAATTGTGAAGGTTTTTGAGGCTGGGTCACTAAATATCGTTAAGGCTGAGATGGACACATTTTTTAAAAAGGGTTATGGGGAAAGCACAGGAAAATAGAATGGAAGGTTATCAGAATATATATACGCTAATTGAAAGGAAAAGCAGACTCAGCGAGCGGATGGGTATGCTGTCGCCCATATGTCTAATGGCAAACTATTTGTAATAGCTTGTATTCACTGGACCATCAACCTCTCTCCCTCCGGAGTGAGACATAGTGTGGAATGCAATCAATGGATTCAAGGAATTCATAAATGCAGTACTAATAGACAGAAAACTCCAGAGGACAGCGACAATGCGGATTGACTGTCAGGGTGAATATTTGCATCAGCGCAGTCACCACTACTAGAAGGAAGACCTCAGCAAGACACGCTTCAAGTCCAACATTGCGCCTGATGTCAAGGATTGCATGAGGCCCAAATGTTCCATCAGTCTAGTGTCTCCCTCCTTCCCTTACCAAAACTAAATGTGGAATGGTCGATTGACATGCTATTAGTAGCAGAGTAGGTAGTAATGCTTTCGTTCAAGAGGCTTCGGTGAGCAGAAGCTCACCAAAAAGTACAGGTAAGGTCAGGTAAAGTCTTTTTAACGCTCATCTGGCAACAGTTGAGATGGCAGTTAGGGCAGTTGCACACTCCTCCTGCAGAATGTGGGAGCTCAGGGAGATTTCCACCGTCACTGATGACTACACGTGTGGGCAGTGCAACCAGCTGTAGCTCCTGGGAGACCATGTTCGGAAGCTGGACCTGGCTGCTCTCCGGATCACCCAGATACAGAGCCCTTCACAGAGCCCTTAGTGAGGTGGTCACACATAAGTCCCTTCCTTAGCCAATTTTCTGTAAAGACTGTAATATCCAAGTCCCATGTAAAGATCCACGCCCTGATTTCATCTGCCTTACCTGTCAGCCCTGTTTCATTTAAATAAACGCAATTTAATCCAACAGGCGTTCCTTGCTTCCGGTAATGTTCCAGGTAGAGAGTAGCTGGGCGACCACCAGGAATTGCAAAGGGAGTAGACAGGGAGTGCAGGATTCCCCTGTGGCCATTCCTCTCGAAAACAAGTTTATCATTTATAATACTGATTTTTGTGTGTGTTGGGAGATGGGGGATGAGTGTCAGGAAATGTCTGTTCAGGGGAAAGCAGCAGTAGCCAGGTTGGTTGCACTACGACTGGCTCTGGAGAGAAATGGGAAAGGATAAAGGTAAACAAGGTCTTAGAGATAGGTGATTCGATTCTTAGAGGGACAGATCGGAGATTCTGTGGCCTCAAACGGGAAACCAGGATGGTGTGGTGCCTATCAGGTGCCAGTGTCCAGAATGTCTCCGAGCGGCTGCAGAACATTCTCAAGTGGAAGGATGATCATCCAGAAATCATTGTGCACGTTGGCACAAATTACACAGGTAGATATAGGAATGAGGTCCTACAGAGTGATTACAGAGAGCTTGGAGAAAAGTTAAAAACCAGGACCTCGACAGTGGTAATCTCCTGATTGCATCCAGTGTCATGAGCTAGTGAAGGTAACAATAAGAGGATTTGGCAGATAAATATGTGACTAAAGAATTGATGCAATGAGGAGGGATTCAGATTTTTAGATGTTTTCTATGACAGAGTCGACCTGTTCAAGAGAGAAAGGTGGTACATGCAATGGAGGGGGGACCAACAGCTGGGCAGCCAGTTTTGCTTGTGCTACACGGGAGAGTTTAAACTGGATTGGCGGGGGTGGGAGAGGGTGGGAGTGGGATGTACCCTCAAGATCAGGGAGGAAAGTGCAAGGCTGGAAGGAGATACTGTGATCAGAAACAGTAAGCTGGAGAGACAGTTCAGGCTAGAAAACGATAGAGAGCAAGGAATGCCGGCTGGATTAAATTACATTTATTTCAGTACAAAAGAGCTGACCAGTTAGGCCGATGAACTCAGGACATGGATACATATGTTGGACTGGGATATTTTAGCCATTACAGAAACATGGCTAAAGGAGGGACAGGACTGACAGCTTAATGTACCAGGGTAAAGTGCGTTAGGCGGGACAGAGATGGTGGAAGGAGAGGAGGGGGCGTTGCATTTTTGATTAAGGCGAGTATCACAGCAGTGATCAGAGATGATATATATATATATATATATATATATATATATATATATATATATATATATATATAAAGGATCAACCAGTGAGGCTTTGTGGGTGGAGCTAAGAAATAAGAACGTGATGGTGGCATTATTGGGGTTGTACTATAGGTCCCCAAATAGTCAATGGTAATTAGGGGAACACATATGCAGGGAGGGAGGGGAGACTTGGAGGAACAACAGTGTTGTCATAATAGGGGCTTTAATGGGGCAGACTGTGACTGCATGAGCGTTAAGGGATTTGATGGAATGGAATCCATGAAGTGTGTCAGGAAAGTTTCCTCAAACAGTACAGTCCTGTTCGTTAAATGGCAAAATTTGACCTACTCTTCAGAAATAGGGCAGACAGGTGATGAAGGTGACAGTGGGTGAGCATTTTGCGACCAGTGACCATAGTTCTGTTAATTATCAAATAGTTATGGAAAGGGAAAATGAAACTGCTTCACACGTTCAAGTTCTAAATTGTGGCAAGATGAATTTTGATAGATTTATACAGGAGCTTCCCTGCCTCCTCCTCTCTCTTTCTATAAATAAAAAGCAGGAGACAACAGCCTCGTTTCACTTGGAGGTCGCCACTGATGATGTTACCTAGCCAGGTAATGAAAAGTCTGGATATCAAACCTACAGCTCAGCGAGCAAACCTACACCGTAAACCTCAACTTGAGCTACAAACCTTCACAAACCTTGCGATCTGTACTATATGGATTTCAGTTACACCAGAACAAGATGAAGCATTTCAGCCCATGGAGCCTCAGTCCCTCAAGTCAAAAAAACTGACGCAGTTTAGATCATGCAGCAACACTATCAGTCTATTCAGCTACTTCAAGTCAGTAACACAGGAAATAGAAGAAGCCACAATGTGACTGGGGTATACTGGAATAACACCAGGCTACACAGAGCCTCAAGCCTGCCCTTCAATTCAGTAAGGTCATGGCTGATATGTTCTTGGCCGGAATTTCCCTTTCATGCCCAATTCTTTGGAGCCATCAACTCCCTGACGTGTCAAAACCCAGTAACGCCACTCCACGCCCCAAACGTTTCAGTGATGTAGCTGTCTGGAATAGAAAGGCCCCAACAGTCAATACCCTCTGAGAGAACGAAATACTCCCCACACATATGCCTTGGCCTATTGACATGAACAAAAGATATGAACACAACGTCAGAGTGATTGACCCTGATATTACAGCAGGATTTGACTGAGCAAGATGTCAAGGAGTCCGAACCAAATTGAAATCCCCACTGTTTGGCTCATTCGGAACACAACGTGGCTGGTGGAGATCAATCCTCTCAGTCCCTGGATATCTCTGTAGCGATCCTCAGGGAAACTTTCTCGGCAAAAACAACTTCAGCTGATACATCAATGTCTTTCCCTCCATCATGCGATCCGAAGTGAGGATGTTCAGTGAAGATCACACAATGTTCAGAACAACGCGTCATCTCCTCAGGTGCTAAAGTATCAATAACAGACAGCATTCAAACTTGTGCTGTTAAAGTCTCGGCAACATTCATGTAACAGTGCGATCAGAGCCTGCACATTTCCATGGTGAAAAAAAAGAAGCTCATGCAGAATCCCAAGCTGGTTTCACAGGAATGTGAGAAAGCCATCCAACGCATCAAAACTATTGGTAAAAGAAACACAGCCCATTCTCTTTCTGCGGCCGACTATACACGAAGATATTTTGAAAAAAATATCTGCACATGTTGGAATCCAAAGTAGACATGCAGGAGGCTGAAGATAACAACAAGCCAGGCAGCATCAGCCGGTGGATAAGGCAACGCCTTGGTCATAAACCTTCTTCAGGACTGCGGATACAGTAAGGGAGCTAAATACAAAGGGGCGGGGCGAGAGAGGAGGAGGCAGGGAGGTGCGGTGGAGATAGGTGGACAAAGGTAAAGGGGTACCACTGGGTTGGACGATGGGAGGACTGAATCTGGGTAGCAGCTGGAAAAAAGGTTGAACAGTGGAATGGAAGGGAGGTTGCAGGGGCTAGGAAGGGAGTTGGTGGATTAGAAGAAAGGTTACCTGAAATTGGAGATCTCAATGTTGTGTGGCTTGCTGTGATCTTCCAGCCGCCTGCCTGTCTACTATTACCGAGGAAGATAAGGAGTCTAGACAGTACATCACACTGGTCAGCTTGAACCAAAGGTCGCCCAATAATGTCCATGAACCTTTTCCCTGGGACCAGGAGGAGGACATTCAGGCCCTCAAAACACGAATGTATGAAGAGAAGAGGCCATTCAGCTCTTCCAGATTGTAACACACAGGAGGATGTCATTGACGCTCCAACATGACAAATCATTGAAGCATAGAAAAGCTGCTCCATGTTGCTCCTCCTGGCTCCATTGCTAATGTTACATTAACGATACCATGGTTTGCTGACAGTGAGGAGGGACAGCGGATGGTTTGTGCCAAGTCTCAAGGAGGCATCTCCCATCGCCGAGAAGACAGGCTAGTGTTCTGTATGGAGGTCAGAAGCTAATGATAATGGAGAACTCTATCAGAGTGTGGATGCTTACAGATTTGTGAACAACATGGCGTTCAGTACAGGGTCACACACCAGCTGCACGTTGAGTCAGTGAGAGTTCATTCAGAACCTGGAGCTCTCAATTCACGAACATGAGGCCCCACTCAGGTAAGTACAGAATCATAGAGTCATAGAGTCCGACAGAACGGAACAAGGCCGTTCAGCCCAAACTGGTCCATGCTGACCAAAATGTCCATCCATGCTAACCCCGTTTCCCTACACTTTTCTCCTATGCTTCTAATCGTTTCCTTTCTATATATTTGCCCAATTGTGAAAGCATGTATCGCAGATACACGCATGTTTTAGATAATGCTGTCAATGTTCCGTTTTGAAAATAATGAGTGTTGATCCAAAACCCTCAAGTTTTAATACAATCATCTCTTTTTTTGTAGTGATACAGATTATTTCTTTCACAGTCTCTTCGTGATAGCATCATCACATGGATTAGTCCGGTGATACTCCTTTGCACTGCCTCTCTGTGGCAAGGTGATATTCCTTATAAAGGAGGAATAATTTGTACATAGTGCCCCATTTACTTTCTGAACAACACTCTACGACAGCAGGAAGGTGCCTTCACTCCGATACTTGAATCATTTTTCAATAACGGACAGTATACAATTTTCTATGTTGATTACTTGCTGCCTGGTATGAATTCTGTTAGTGACTCATGATCAAAGACTCATTTTCGCCAAGGGCTCTTCCGATCCTCTAATCTTCTAATAAAGACAAAAATAAGAAGGAAGTTATGTTTTGCAAAATCATTACTTAGCTTCGCGATCAGCTGTGCTTCAATCATAGCCACACCAACATCAACATTACTATTGCCAACAGCGATTGTTGGAGATGCTGGGAAGGTGACATATTTGTGGTATTATTAATCCAGGGACCCATGTGCTGATCCCCACCCCAGAATCGAATCCCACGACGGGAAATGGTGAAACTTGAATTCAATAAAATCAAATGAAGCTATAAAACCATTGTCAATTGTCGGAAAATCCGACCTAGCACTCAAATGTCCTTCAGGTAATGAAATTTACCACCTTCAGCTGATCGGGTTTACATGTGAATCCAGAAATGCATTTGACTCTCAATTGCCCTTTGAAATTGATAAGCCAGCCACTCAGCTATATCACTCACTACAAAGTCTCAAAGAAATGAAACGACACGGACCGAAGCACTGACTATTTACAGCCCACGGACTGCAGTTGGTCAGAAAGGCAGTTCAACAACACCTTCTCATTGACAATGAGTAAAGGGAATTTAATACTGGCCTAGCATCCCACTAATGAATAAGGGAAGATAATGAATACACTTAGGGAAGAGAGACAAAGGGACATAACTCACTTTAAACAGTGACTTTGGTGTATACCCGACATGGCATGATTTTCAGTAATATAGGAACAGAAGAAAAATAAATAAGTTTAATCTCGTTTTTTATTTACTTTCCAGCCTATCATCAACAATTCCTTTGTTTGCTTCTTGTTCTCTCTCCCTCTTTTTATCTATTCAACTCACTCCTCCCCTTTACTACAGATGTTCTTTTATCTCTCCCTTTATCTATTCAACTCCCTCCTTCTCCCCTTCATAACAGACACCCCTGTCACCAACATCAATTATAATATTTTTAATCTATGTTCAGTTATGACGGATGGATAGTGGACTCGAAATGTCAATTCTATTTTTTTCTCTCGACGCAAGGGTGCCAAATCTGTTCAGTTTCCGCGGCAGCTTCTTGATTTATTTTTGTTTCTGATCTCTTGCAGTAATCTTTGTGTTATTTAAATTTCAATATTGTTATGACATGGGATGTCTGCATCGCTAGTAAGGTCAGCATTGGTTGACCTCTCTAAATGTCCTTTACTGTGAGGTCATTCCTTCAGACAGTAAACATCCAAGCTCATTGCTGTGGGTCTAACATCACTCTTAAACCAAACCAGGTAATAATGCTAGATTTATTTACCAAAGAACATCAATGAAATAGATAAACTTATTGACAAAAAGCTTGTGCTGTTATTGTTGATATTAGTGAAATTTGCTCTTATTTCCAATTCCTGTCATTTGAATTTAAGTTCTGACATCATCTGAGGTAGGACTTGAAACAGTGTCTTTAGTGTAGTAACCTGGGCCTCTGAATTACATGTCCAGCGACATTGCTTCTCTGACACATTGTGCCTGTCATTAATTTACTTTAGAGACAATACCAAGGTTCTGATGGACAAATTTGTAACAGACATAGTGCTTAGAAGAAAACTGGAAACATAAAGTCTGAAATTTACCAAGGCAGAGATAATGACTTATTTAGGACCCGCACTGACGTCAAGTTGAGGACTGGGAATATTACGGAGCTGGTAGTGGGTATGTTTGGTGATGGAGAGAATACCGAGAAATAAATCAATTCAAGGCAAAAGGTAATTTGTGATTGTGTACAGTCCAGTTCTCAGATGTTTGTGAGGACTTGGGTGTTGGGTGGTTCAGAGGTTTATGGTAATGAATGGAATTTGTATTTGAAACTGAAGACAATACAGAACAGAGAACATTACAGCGCAGTACAGTCCCTCTGGCCCTCGATGTTGCGCCGACCTGTCATACCAATCTGAAGCCCATCTAACCTACACTATTCCATGTACGTCCATATGCTTGTCCAATGACGACTTAAATGTACTTAAATGGCGAATCTGCTACTGTTGCAGGCAAAGCATTCCATACCCTTATTACCCTCTGAGTAAAGAAACTACCTCTGACACCTGTCCTATATCTATCACCCCTCAATTTAAAGCTATGGCCCCTTGTGCTCCCTGTCCACCTTATCTAACCTCTGATTATCTTAAGTGTCTCTGTCTTTGTCAAAGACAGGTAACGGAAATAACAATGAAGTTCAGCATGGTTTATGGGATTAATAAATGGATAGAGATGGAGAGACTTACCAGGAACACCAACAATAGCGAGCATGGGATAGTAACCCGCCTGGATAATCATCAGTACCACATCTGTCCGATCTGGTAATGTTGACCAATACCACAAAAGTTCGGAAAGACCCCAGGACAAGCTCCTGTCCATTGTTGCAGCATTCCAGTATCATGTTCTCAGATTCTGATCCATTAATGGAACATTCCAAACTATTCTCAGATGTTTATCTCTCCTCTTCCTGTCTCTGCAGCTGCGGATTCCTGTTAGTGTTGGAGGTGATGCATCTGGTGCTACAATGGGATAACGCGTTGTAAGAGGCTCCTTACTAATAGAAGATGGAAACCATCCAGTGACATAATTGGAATCCATGGAGACTGTCATCAATCACAGTCACTGAAGAAACAGATCGGTTATCTCCTTTCAGTGTGGTACCCTTCAGATCACAATAATAACCGGACTGGACTGGATGCTGACATCACTGGCTATTGGTCACATCTCCCATCACCAATTGCTCGACTGAAGTTAGTTGTGAGGGAGAATGATGGATGTTTTTTATCGCAGGCTAGATGACTGCTCTGTTGTCTATTTGCAATGCTGTAACCGCCTGAACCTCCCACCATCACTCCAAAACACATAATCTATATGTTGTTAGCGTGCTCCCCTACACGAGAACACAGCACCAACCAGTAGATTTGCAGTGGGCATATTTGCCCTGACCATTACAGGAAGTGTGGACTTGCGTGGGCATTCCTCTAATTGTTTGAATAAGGCAATTTTGTATCTTCAACACACATTGTGCTTCAGCATTTTGTTTTGTATAAATTCACAAACACCTTAATACACTTTATTGGCTTCAAAACAGTAAGACTTACATTTATTGAATTCAGTCCAAAGCGAAATGTGGCATGTTGTCACAAAGCCGGTCCATTAACAAGGTTATGCTGTTCGTGATTGTTTTTAGAGAGGTTCTAAATGACCAATATTTCTGAATTCTTAAAGGTTTATTGGCGTCCTTTTGTTTATACAGAACAATAATGCTGCAGGCAGACAACTTTCAAGTTTTTAAAAAGAAACTTGTATTATCAAAAGGACGTGGCCAGCTCTCGAGTTGATCAGGTCGATTCCGTCTGGGGTTAGTTGAGTCAGGGTCAATGTTGAAATTGGATGCTCTCCCCTGCTTCTGCCCTTCTGACCTCATAACCTGTAAGTCAGAAGCCTATAGACAATGTTTCAGGAATCTAAAGAGGGATCCTGGTCAACTCTATTTTGAGTTTGAAAGGATCAAACAAAGTAATTTTGATCAATGAATAAGAGCTTTAAAAATCAAGCAAATCTACGGTGCTCGTCGAGAGACAATTAATTTGGAGGTTTTTAAAAAATTCTTGCCTGACATAGTGCAAACTCATTCGGATAAGCAGAAAGTTAAAACAGCAAGGTTAGCAGCTGAAGTAGTTGATGATTATGAATTAATCCATACAATACGGTTTGGCTTCCAGAATCAATTTCAGTCCCTGAGGGATAGAAATTGGACCAATGATAAATCCTCACGTGGAAAGGGAATGGTAGATCACAGTGAAGGTCATAAGAACAACTTACCACAGGATAAAAAGGAAACCCGTGAAGAGCACAATGAAGTTGGAAAAGCTCTGGTGTTTTCATTGCAATAACTTAGGTCACATGAAATCACTCTGCTGGTGGGCTAGGGAAAAAAAAACACAGATGTAGGAAAACAGAATAAGCCTGGGAGTTTTATTGGAGCGGAAACAGAAAGCACAGTGCAAGTTATAAAGCTGCATCAGATTGTGCAAGCTTATTGGAGGTTGGTTAAGGAGGAAGTGCCGGATCTGCTCATAAAATGTAACTACAAATTTTATTCACATAGGCCAAGAGTAGCAGGTAAAGACAATGTGATATTAAGGGACACAGGATCCTTTCAGTCAGTGATGTTGAAAGATGAGGTGATATGTACTCCTGAAGGACTATTTCTAGAAAAGGTACTGCAGGAATGGAATTCACGGTGAGACAGAAAGCGCAAAATTATGTAAAGCTTGTGTAGAGTGTCCAGAAGCGTGTGGAGAAACTATGGTGAGAGTGTTGCACACGCTGTCAGCTGCAGGAATACGAATTGTCTTTGCAAAAATATATAGATGATTCACGTAGAAGTGCTGCCTACTCTGGTTGAAAAGCCAGCAAAGACACAGGCAACTGAAACAATGCAGGAGTCTTATCCTGTAATCTTTCCTGATTGTGGGGTGTAACAGGGTCCCAACGTCACCAGTTAAAACAAGAGAGAGCAATAATGTAAAGATAAGGAAGCTGAATTGGCATTAGCAGACACTTTATTCCATCAGATAATTGAAACAAAACAGGAGCAAACAGGGTATCATGCATGTCTTTTAGCTCAGCTAACCTAATTAAGTTATAACAGAATGAAAATTTAAAGCAATTGTAACAACAAAAGCATATACATTAGGGATTCTGAGTGTATCCTTGAGTGTTATTACCTTAAAAATGATTTCCTAATGTCGAAATGAGACTGTCACATATTCAAGGGGATGAGAAATGGGCATTAATGCATTAAAACGTATTGCCAATGCAGTATAGAAAGGAGATGCTGTTAGTAGCGCACGAGCGACCACCTGGAGGTCATTTCTGAGTGACGAAAACACAGGCTTAAAAACAAAGACATTTTTACACACATGGACTGCACCAGAATGTAGTTGAAGTTTGCCAGACGTAGCATACATGTCAGGTAATTGGAAATCCACAGGTGGTAATGAAAACTGCATCTTTAATAACTATTCATGCATTTGAGTTACCTTTTACAAGAGTCTTAATTGATTGGCTCGGTCCCCTACCTCAAACAATAAAGTGAGAATCAGTATTTGTTAACAACAATGGATTTATTGACTAGATTTCCAGAGGCCATCTCCAGATGCAAGATCACAGCTAAAAGGATTGTAGAGGAATTACTCTTTTTTAAAAAAAAAAGATACAGACTACCAATAGAGATACAGTGATATCAAAGTACAAACTTCATATCCAAACTATTCAAGGAAGTTAAGGACCGCTTAGGAAAAAAGCAATTCAAATCTACTGCGTACTATCCAAAATCGCAGGGAGCACTAGAAAGCTAACATGAAACATTAAAGACCATGTTGAGGGCTTATGGTCAGGATTATCTAGACGATTAGGGTAAGGGAATTCCATTTGTGCTTTTTGTGACCAGAGATGCATCAAATGAATCGACCAAATTTAGTCATTTGAGTTAGTTTTTGGGAATGAAGTGAGAGGACCGTTAAAATTGATTAAGGAGAAATTAGTAAATCAGTAAATCAGAATTCAATTTGGAATAGGTCTCAAATTTTAGGGAATGAATAATAGCGCTGAGGATTTGGCTCGTCAGCATTTAAATGTATTGCAGCTTGCAATGAAACAGGAAGCGGATGGGAAATCAAAAAAATGCAAGATTGCTATAGGGGATAATGTATTAGAGTTACTTCCAGTAATAGGTGAACCGTGAAAAGCAAGGTTTAGTGGACCTTATCAAATGCAAAGGAATTTGAGTGAGGGTAACTACCTGATAGGGACTCCAGACAGAAAGATATGTCACAGACTATGTTATATTAATATGGTCAAACAGTGTTTTGACAGGGAAGGAAAACAAGAGGAGAAGGTGTTAATGATAACAACGAATAAAGAAGAGCCAATTTCAGAGGATTCTGAACTGGACATTTCTCAAGTTAAATTGGAAAATAAGGAAGTAGTCTACAATTGGGATAAATTATTGAGTTAACTTCCTGAGAAAGGTCGGAATGACCTGAATCTGACCTGAAACGTCTGCAAGCACTGAGGATGTCACCTAGACAGGGGACGAAACGTCTGCAACACAAATTCCCAGCTCGGCGAACACAACCACAGCAATGAGCACCCGAGCTACAAATATTCTTACAAACTTTGAACGAGTTATTACTATCACATGAGGAGATATCCTGAAGTTAACTGGGATGCACTTATCTAATTGTGCATAATGTAGATGTAGGAGATGCTGTTACGATTATGAGAGGCATGGCACTAATCCACTGATTCAATCAACAAGCACATCGACCTGGACCCTACATACCGGCCACTGCAGCAGAAAGCTGGAACTGACAACCGGAAGCGGCAGATTCAAACCACTATAAATGCTGGAGAAAAGATCACAGAAGTGCTTCACAGGAGGCTCCCAAGCACTCAAGATGTCACCGAGACAGGGGACGAAACGTCTGCAACACAAATTCCCAGCTCGGCGATCAGAACCACAACAACGAGCACCCGAGCAACACATCTTCGCACAAACTTTGAGCTGTTACGATTAAGAAACATCCTTATAAGTATAACCCTCTAAAGTTGGCACACGTTCAGAAGGAAATTAAACACATGCTCCAAGATGGCATAATCGAAGTGATTTACAGTGACTGCAACTCACCCAAAGCCATGTTGCCAATATAAGACAGTGCCCAACGGTTGTGTGTGGATTATCGCAAAGTCAATGCAGTTACAAACAATGATGCATATCCAGTTCTGCGGTTGGAAGACTGTGTTGAAAATGTGAATCGAGCAATTTACATTTGTAATGAAAATCGTGTCAGCCACATTTTAGAGACTAACCAATAACTTGCCGTATTATCCAACTATGCGGTGTATATTGATGACCTGGTGACTTTAGACACTCGTGGACGGAATATTTACAAGGCTTATGAGACTTGTTCGATCAACTTCAGAAGGCAGGCTTCGTGATAAACCTAGCTAAACGTCAATTTGCCAAAATACAAGTCATTTTCCTGGGCCATGTTATTGGACACAGATAAATGGTGCCATGGGATGTAAAACGAAGATAATTGGGGAAATTTCGGTACCATTGACAAAAGGAGCATTACTTCAGTTCTTGGGATTGAGTGGAATTTGTCGAACGTTCGTTCCTAATTTTAGTAGTGTGGCTGCTCCACTCACTGAATTGTTAAAGAAAGGCAAGGAGTTTCAGTAGACAACGGACTGTCAAAAGCCATTTTACGGCATGAAAAATGTGTTAACCACTGTCCCAGTATCAGCCACACCTGATTACACAAAGCCTTTAAGGTGGCTATAAATGCAAGTGATGCGGGTGTCAGTGCTGCGCTCCTGCAGGAAGATGACAAGAAGATAGAAAGACCTGTTGGGCATTTCTCCATCAGGTGAACGTTATTTGGTAGAAATATTCGAAAGCTGAGAAAGAGACTTTGATCTTCGTGTTGGCAATATGACATTTCAGCGTTTATATTACCAGCAACACATCTGAGCAAACTGTGCACACTGATCGAAACCCATTGAAGTTTTTTGGAGAAATTTAAGAAAGAAAATGCTGGACTGTTTAGACAGACACTGAAGTTAAATCCACTCAATTTGAAAATTGTGCATGAGGCAGGTGTTGAAAACGTGATGGCTGATGCATTGTAGAGAACTGAAAGACAGGTCAAGGCACTCAATGTTGGGAGTACCATACATTGAATCCGTATGTAGTTCTGCATGTTGCATGTTCATAGTAAGTGAATGTATATGTGTGTTTTAGTGTACAAACCAATATTTCTGAGGGGTTTTGAAAACAAAAGCCATCTTTGTATATTGATGATTCAGTTTTATATGGGGGGGGGGGAGGAGGGTGGGACTTGTCACAAAGCTGCTCCCTTTACATGGTTATGTTGTCCGTGACTTTTTTCAGCAAGGTTCTAACCAACCCAAGGTTCCAATATGTCTGAATTTTGAATGGTTCATTGGGGTCCTTTGGTTTATTCTTAACAGATGAGACATCTGGCAGAACGCTTTCGAGACTTTAAAAATACTGATACAATCTAGGACACGTGGCCAGCTCTCCAGCTGCGAAGGTCAGTTCATTTCGAAGGTTAGTTGAGGCAGGGTCCCCGTTAAAACTGGATGGCCTCCCCCTCCTCCGGCCCTCTGACTTTGTAACCTGTAATCTTTTTGTGTAATTTTACTCTTTGTCCTAAGGGGTTTGTTTATTGGGATTGTTGAAAGCAATCTGGAGCAGCGACATTAAGTTGTGATAGCCTGTCATATTTGGATAGGAAGAATTATTCGGATGTTCTATGTTCGGTTCGTTGTATTTCATTCCTGAATTTGTAAAACGAATTCCGTTTGTTTAACACTGGGCAATTTAACCAGCTAATTCACTGTGGGAATATGCACTATACACTTACCTTCAACAATTAGCAAAGTTATGGTCTGGAGGACATGCTTAAAAAACGTTTTGCGGGGTCGGGCATGGTCCGTAACAATGTGCAATAACCTTGTTCATTAAAAGTCATGAAATTGACGAATAACGGAACGAAATGAAAAAGATATTGGAGCGGCAGACATCCGGTAGGTGGCCACCGCCATCCGACGCCTTAAAACAGCGGACCCGACGCAGTGCACCAGTTGGAGGATGCTCAGGTGTGCGGTGGGATCCCGTCCGCGCTCACCCCTGCCCGATCCGCGCTCACCCCTGCCCGGACGGAATTTCACATTGGCCCCAAGGTCCCATACTTCCCGCAGGAACCTGTGCCCGCAACCTGAGCCGCCTCAGGAATTTTAATTTCGTCCCTTTTAAAGACGTAAAAAGGCGGACCGGGGTATCGAGTGCTGCTGCACACCGTCCAATTCTTCACCCTCATCCACCGTCCGGACACGCCTTGGCATGCTCATTTGCCACTGGGCGGTGGTGATCCGCAGTGGAGGGCTCTCTACACGGGAGTCCTCCCTCTTTCTCTCGGGGATGTGGGGTGGAGGATGCTGCACGTAACGGTCACCTGCAACCGCAGATTGTGGTGGTTCATGGACTCCCAGCCCAACTGCTTGTTCTGTGGTGCTGTGAAGTAGGTGGACCATGTATATATTGGGTGTGGGCATTTGCACTCCCTTTTTGATTTTCTCAAAAACCTCCTCCTCTGCTTTTGGTTTCACTTCAGTCCCATGCTCCTGATCTTTGGGCACGCGGTACGGAGGAGAGAAGGCAGATCTGAAGACCTCGTCGTGGGTCTGCTCCTGGGCCTGGCCAAACTGGCCATAAACATGTCCAGGCAGTGGGCCTGGAGTGGTCGTTAGGGCCAACTGCCTCCCCCACCTCCGCGGTTACGTTCGAGTCCGGGTGTCTCTGGAAAAGAAACACGTGGTGGCCACCAACACGCGGGAGTTGTTCAGGGAGAGGTGGGCGCCGCAGGGTGTTGAGTGCATTATTTCCCCCCAACTCTATTTTGATTTAATCCCTGCCACCCCCCCCCCTTCACTGTGTGATCACACAGTATTACCCTTTGACGTGAAGGACACTGCTTGTCACAGGCCCGTCGGGTGTTTCTTTTCTTCCTGCTGGTGGAAACTGAATAAAGATTCGTGCACCTTGTGTCCTTCACTGTGTCTCACGCCTGCACACACATAAGGGTGCTGGGGTTGGGGTGGGGGGGAAGCACTACTGCAGCTAGGCGGTAGTGTGTGGGTAAAAAAATAAAAATAAATGAAAAGGATATTGGCTATGATACAGAAAGGTCTGGGGCCAGTAACTGAGGAGACCTGAGGGGAGTATAGCAATATCTCCCAGTCACGAAAATTCAACCATCACTCGTTCAAACAATTGGAATGAAGTGTAATGCAGAGCAAGAGAACAGGTTACTTTTTGTACATGGAATATTGAATGACAACGTGAATAGAACAGTGCAATTTTAAATGTTATGTACAGACATATCACGCAGTCCATCATCTCTGTACCAGCACAGAATGAACTATATCCTCACTCTAACTCTGCTGTAACTCCATTAAACCGCAGACATTTTGTTATCTGTGTCTGTTTTTAATTCAGAATATCTTATCAATCTGTATAACCTGTAATTAAACAGTCTATATATATATATATATATATAGACTGTTTAATTACAGGTTATACAGATTGATAAGATATTCTGAATTAAAAACAGACACAGATAACAAAATGTCTGCGGTTTCATGGAGTTACAGCAGAGTTAGAGTGAGGATATAGTTCATTCTGTGCTGGTACAGAGATGATGGACTGCGTGACGACCATTTTTGCAGTAATTATTCTGACAAATAATTGTCAGAATTGAAAACTTCCAGAGCATAAGGAGACAAGCTTAATCATAAATCGCACAATGTCATAATTAAGAAACTATTCCTATTTTTCATCAAGTGTAGCTGTCTCTAAAATGCTTTTAAAATTAAAATCAATTTGCTGAGATTCACACAAATATTTTCAGAACTTAAGGCGTACTTAAGGCATACATGCGTACTGGCACAAATAATGGGAACAGCAATAGAGCATAATGTCCAAATATAACCGGGTTCAGCATCTAGACCGATTTAAAAAAGCGAAATATTAGAGGTAATGGAAATCTGAAATCCAAACACAAGATAGTGGAGAAATGCAACAGATGATGAGGATCTGGGCAGAGAAACAGACTTAACATATCGAGTCGGATATGAACCTGTTCTGAACAAATCATACTGTACTCAAAAAGTTAATTCCGTTTTTCTCTGCTGCGATACTGCCTGAACTGCTGGGTTTCTCTCCAGCACTTTCAATTGGTGCAATGGTAAGAGACAGAGTAATAGTAGGCCGTTGCTTTTTGGACTGGAGGCTTGTGACCAACAGTGCTCCACAGACTTGGTTCTTTGCTATCATTGTTTGTCATTTATGTAAATAATTTGGAATAGAATGTAGAAAGCATGGTAAGTAACTTTGTGGATCTCACCACAATTGGTGGCAGAGTGGACAGTGAAGAAGGTTTTCTAAGATTACAAAAGGATGTTGATCTAATGGGTGAATAAGCTGACAAATAGCAGATAGAGTTCAATCTGGATGAATGAGAGGTGCAGACAATAGTGTGCGTTTGCTGCTGTTTAGTGCACCAGGAATGAGATGACTATATCGATATCCTTCATGAACTTAAAGAGGCCTTACCCTTTCCATGGTTACCCTCTTACTGCGAATGTAGTTGTACAATATCTTTGGATTATCGTTAACCTTATCTGTCCATGCTAGAAAATATCTCCTTTTTGCTTTCCTGATTATCTCGAAATAATGCCCAACACTCTTTGTATTGCTGAAGTGATTCAATTGAATGAAGTTGACGATATCTAAAGTAAGACTCTCTTTTATTCTTGACTGCAACGTCAATAATTTTGGTCATACATTGTTCCTTAATCATACCAGCCTTACCCTTCACTCCAACAGGAACATAATGCCTCTCAACTCTCGTTGTCACACTGTTGAACGACTCCCATTTGTCAGACATTGTTTTACCTGTTAACAGTCTACTCCCATCAAACTTGGTGAGTCCTTGTCCCATGCTATTAACATTTATCGTACGGCAATTAAAAAGATAATATTAGTGGAAGGCGTGTTCTGTTCCATTACCATTTTGAAACGAATAGAGTTATGATTGCAAGACTCAAAGTATTCCCCAATGTTTACTTCAATCACTTTCTCTGCCCATTGCACAAACGAAAATCTGGCTTTACTCCATATCAATTAGACTCATCCACATATCAATGAAGAACATTTTTTTGAACACATTTGGCAAATTTTTCGCCGTTCAAACCTTTAACACTATGGTAGTCCCAAACAATTTTTAGAAAATTAAAATCACCCATTCTTACAACCTTATTAGCTTACATATATCCTATAACACCCTGCATGCATGTTTCTCAATTTCTTTCCTACTGTTGGAGAGCATATGGTACAACACAATCAACGTGCTCTTTCCTTTCTTATTTTTAACTTCAGCCAATATATTTTCACTGGACGGTTTGTCACAAATGAGCAAACCACACAATCTCTTCAAAGTGATCTTTACTTTCTTATTTTTAATGCTACCCATATATTTTAACTGGATGATTATTTTTTTTCAGAAATACCTCCCTCAGTTCCAATAATAATTTATTCCTTAATCAAAAATGGCAGGCCTCCCCATTCCCGCCCATGGCATGTCTCCTTTTCTATCCTTTCTATGATACCCAAAACCCTGAAACGTGAACATCTCTCAGGCAAAAGCGAGTGCTGCAAAAGCAGGAGATTAGAGTCGAGAGTGTCGTGCTGGAAAAAGCGCAGCAAGTCAGGCAGCATTTGAGGATCAGAAAATCGATGTTTCGGGCGAAAGCCTTTCATCAGCCCGTTCCCGATAAGGGGTTTTTGCTCGAAACGTCGCTTTTCCTGCTCCTCAGGTGCTGCCTGACCTGCTCTGCTTTTCCTGCACTACACTCTTAGTCTGAACATCTCTCAAACAATATCCTGGAATAAATATGATGTCCCAATCCCATGTTCTTAAACATGCCCTGAGTTCAACATCTTCCCTGTAAGACCTCTTCCATTGAAATAAATGCAATTTAGTGCTTGAGAATTATTGTATACGATGACGTTTTCGTCTTTCTTTTCTAATTGACGTGTTCTCTCCACACTCATAACCTCCTCCAGCCGTCATACCATTAACACTGGGACTCAGAATCCCCCCGTTGCCCTCTCTATCAATATAACGTCTCCCTACATAGAGTGAGCTAATCTCCCTGCTAAGAAATTGATTGCTTTCCAGTTTAGATTATACCAATCCTTTTTGGACAGGTCTTTTTTTATACCAAAACACATTTCAATTTCCCACTAAAAAATACCACAACAACAAACTAGCTCTTCAGCCATTGATTTGTCTCCTTTAACCTTTTGTTCCTTCCCCGGTTGAATTTGGCATTGGGAGTAACCATATTAATGTTACCTTTCATTACCTACAGACAATAATGTTAAAGTGGAGAAATATATACATATGCATGTCAAACATATAAAAAATAAATAAAATGAACTATTTAGCTCATGAAATCAACAAAATTATTTGTCTTCAATAAATTACGAGAAGAAAAAAGTCTTCTCCGAAGCTGAGCGCGTGTAGCACTCTCCTGGATGAAGGCACAGCTCCTTATTTAAAAAAAAACTGTTTAATTTTTAGATACAAAAAAAATTGCAGCGTAAAAAAATCTTTTAAGCATAAATAGACATTTTTTTGTAAACCACCCTGAAAATGTTCTTTTAAAAATGTTCTTTTGAAAGAAAATCATGATATTTTGAATGTTTTTGTTTTATTTTCGAATGTTAATAAAACAAAATAGAAAACTAATGTTATATTAATAAACTAATATAACTATATAAACTGCAAAAAAAAAACTATGATAAATATTTAACTGTCTGCAATCCTAGGAACAGCTGTAAGATCCATGCTGCTCTAAGAATATTTTTGTGCGACTGTTTTTACAATATGAAGAAAAATGGGCGTATGCTTTAATAATTTGTTTCCAGTTCAAGGTAAACATGCCGATATGATTTGATCCCCTTGCCGTTTGTTGATAAATAGAATTTAATTGGATCTTTATCCTCATCACTCCAGCTCTTTAAAACAAAATTTGAAATCTGTATCCATCCTACGGACGAGACGTTCCTTCAGCTCTGACTATTGCAGGGAATGTTCCAATGAACATTATCCAGGGTCCACCTAAAACACAAATATTGCAGTGAAAGCCATCTGGACCGAATCCAATATTAATTATGTACACGCCTAATGAATAAAACATACAGTGGGGCATAGTATAAAAGGAAAATTCAAATCCATGTCCCAAATAAAATCTGTGGCTCCCTCATAAAAAGACCTCAACTGCATCACGCTGTAAATTCACCAAAATAGGGAAAAACCAAGAGAATGGGGTTATCAATTTTTTCACTGTGAAGAACAGGAAGAAAATCAAGGCTTAGTTGTGAATTTTATAAATGATGAGGATGAGAATGGGAGGGAGGGATTTTGGGGGGAATGACAAACAATGTTGTGGATTACACCAATATGAGCTTGGTGGTTCACACTGAGGAGGAACATGTGAGGGTACAGGAGGGTATACCCATTTGTTCAGGTGAACAGATCAATCACTGATTAAATTTAACACTGATAAATGTAATACCTTTAAGAAGTAACAAGGCAAGAGAGAAATCAAACTGGAGGGAAGCTAGATTTACTTGATTTTACTTTTAAGCAAAGAAGGTTAAGAGGTGTTTAACAGCATGCAGGGTATGGACAGGGTGAACAGAGAGCAGTTATTCCCCTTACACGAAGGCTCAAAAACAAGGAGACATACTATCCGTTAATCTTTAAATTATAGAAAAAACTTCCTTATTTCTAAATATGTTGGGTTTCAGGTGAAGCAGCATTTCACTTGCACTCTTTTAATCCAGTCTCCTGTCAATGCTGCTCACAATGCTCTCTCCTTTACATTGGGGAGACCAAACCGAGACTGTGTTGAGGCACACTCCCACTCTGTAGGAATAATCCTGACCCCCTCATTGTTTCCCATTTCAATAACCTACCTTGCTCTCGTGCTAACATTTCAGTCCTGGGCTGCTGCAGTGTTCCAATGAGGCAGAACCTAAGCTCAAGTAACACCACAGTGCTGTAGTCAGTGATTGTAGTGTTGAGGTATTACATTTACTGCAGTGTCTAATTACAATATATATATAATGTAAAGGTTTACTTAGACTGTGCTATCATTTGTGTTGGCTAACTAATATTTTTGTTTTGATTTTAACATATACTCTTGGTGGTTTGCCTCTGACACTTTTTCCCCTTAGGTCCCATTATTGATTTTGTACAATTTTCAATGACACAGTATTTCACAGGATCACAGCTACCACATTATTGGAACACTGCCGACCAGGATGGCTGACTTTATAACGTGGTGCGTTGCAGCCTTAAGAAGTTAATATTCACTTCCATAACTTCACAGCCTGACTCCATTATGGCAGTTCTCCATTCTTCTTGCATTGTACCTCCTGGGCTCCCTTTGTGTCTTGTTTATACTGTACTGAATTGAGTGAATCAATTGCTCCCATTCAAACCCCAACTTACACCTATTTTACATCTGTTTCTCTTTCACCCACAATTAAAAGCCCGTTGTCTTTTCTGCTGCACCTCCACACCACCTGTTTTCTGTCACCCCTCTTCCACTGCTGTAAAGGAATTTAAAAGACCATCTTCTTATCTCTTCCAGTTCTGAAGAAGAGTCACGGGGGATTTCAAACATTAACTCTGTTTCTCTGTCTACGAAAATGACGTCCGATCTGTTGAGTTTCTCCAGAAATGATCAGTACAAATGTACATTAAAACGAAGAACTGTGGATATTGGAAATCTGAAGCAAAAACAAAAATTAGAAACTTTGAAGAACGATCACGGGACCCGAAAGATTAACTCTGCTTTCACTCCACAGATGCTGCCAGACCTGCTTAGTTTATTCTGTAATTTCTGGTTTTGAACAAGTTTCAAAGACGTGTGTCAAAGCTGCTCAATCACTCTGTCCAACGTGGATCGCCACACACCAGGAAATGAGCAATAACATAAGGTGCACAAATTCATCGGCTGTGAAACTACACAAGGCTAGCATCACTGACACTACAGAGCTCTTAATCGTGGTCAGGGAGAGCAACAGAGGGAAACACATTCACTTCAGAAGATGGCAGTACTCAAGGCAAAACATTCAGATGAATTAAACAGTTGTATTAAAGTCTGTTACGTGGTTTTGAGGAATGTGCCAGATTGGAGGCGAGACACGAGGTAGAGACCCTCAGCAGAATGAGAATGTGAAAATGGAAGTGTTACCACATCAGACACCACAATAGGTCCCCGAGTGCAGGGCTGATGTGTAAATGGGTCTCGATGCGAACTAGGGGAGAGACAAAATTGTATTGCAGGTATTGCACATCGAAACTGCATATTCATGCAGTGCTGCAGATCATAGCAACATTAAAAGCAGAACGTGTATCTTTTTGCCTGGGATCATCCCTCAATTTACGATTACCATCAACCCGACCTATGGTTCAGTGATTCGTGTGGGTGAACATGCCAGGCTCAGATACATGTGAACCTAATCCTGATGACAACCCAATAAACCTACTGCAATTGACAAACATATCAGAACAAAGCTCTGTAGTCCTGCCACATTCAGGCATAAATGGTGTTGACGATTAAATAAATCTCTGGAGGCGAGGTCGCAACAAATATCCCCGTACTAAATAGTGGAACAGCCCTGCACATCAGTGTTAAACATAGGGATAATCTGCACCACCTTCAGCCAAGCGTGTTGAGTGGATGATCCACCCCACCCTTCACATGATGCCCACAGAATCACGGATGCCCATCTTCAGCCAATTCGATTCGCTGCACGTGACAGCTGAACACAGGCAATTCCTGCAATAGGACGGAAGACTTGTGCTGCACAACAAGCCGTGTCCCTGGGGAAGCTGTTTCTTTCCAGCTCCAACTCTGACATCTTCCTGACAATTCGACAAATTACTCAACTATGTCCAGTCCGCAAAGAGGAGAATAATTACAATCTGACTGACAGTCCCGTTCGTCCAATGGCGACAGTCAAATTGGTGGGAGTTCTTTTTCACAGAGCTGTCAAGAGGCTCATGTGGTTTCCGATAGGTCCCCATGTGGAGATGGTGCTGCTGTAGAAATGTCGCTCGATTACTAAAACAATGTTAAAAACAATTAATAACATATCGAGATGTAAAATCTGGTGTCAGTAACAGCGACATTGAAGTCAATGTCGATTGTAAACAACAATTTACTTCCCCACTGTACTTTTAGGAAGTGAATTTCCTGTGCTTTCCTCGTCTGGCCTAAAAGTGACTCCAGACACACAGACGTGTGAGAAACACGTCAATGGTCTCTGAAACAACCACGCAAGACACTTTATTGTTTCACACTTCTCCAAGATCGTAAAGAGACAACCTGGACAGAATACTCAGCACCAGCTTCGGTATTGGAGAAGGGAACGGGAAACACAGTCTTGTTGCCCTGCAGAGACCTACTTCCCAACATCTGAGAGCTCGTGACAACATTTACAGAACTTTCCCACAAACTGCACAGAAACATCTGGAATGGAGTAGGCCATTCAACACATCGAGCGATCCCCATTCCAGTCCATGGCCAAATATCTCCTGAATCCTCATTTCCCCCAAAATATAGATATCCCTTAATAGGATAAACCATTAGGAAATATAAACTGCATTAGCCACATCGGTCCTTCGACTTTGCTTCTCCATTAAGGTTCTCTTAAAACACGTCCTTATTCAACGTGATGTGGATGTTAAGTGATTAGTGAATTGCGGACCTTTCTTTACAAAAGGAGTTCCCATTCACTGTGACACGATTCCATCCGTGGCACCAGCTGAACAGTAAATCCCAGCCTCAGGATCCTCTGTCTGCAATATGTACAATCAATGTGTTCTGCTAAAACAGGAATGCAATCCGCTCTGCAAGTCTTGATACTGATCCTGATACCGGGAATTGTAGTCTACATTTAGAAGGAACTTTATTTCAAACCGGGTGGAGATCCTGGGGGATAACTGGAATTCCGCCGTTAGAATCACGTGGTCAGTCAGCTCGCGCGCTTTCTGGTGAAGACCTTGATGAAAGGTACAGTGCGGTAGTCAGTGATTGTAGTGTTGAAGTATTACATTTACTGCACTATTTCAATACAAGATATGATCTAAAGATTTACTTTGACTGTGCTATGATTTGTGTTTCGCTAACTACTATTTTTGTTCTGAGTTTTAGTTATGTTGGTGGTGGTTTGTCTCTCACACTGTTTTTATTCCGACAGGCCCCATTATTGATGTTATATGATTTTTAACAATACAGTGTTCCACGGGATCACAACTACCACATTATTGGAGAACCACCTGTCAGGATGGCTGATCCTCTATCCCCAAAGCATTGTACTGCTCCAGCTCCAGTCCTTTAGTTTCCAGAAGTCCTTACTTATATTCAGGGTCTTGACTTCCACAACCTTATGTGGGAGAGAATTCCCTACGTTCACCAGTATCTGAGTGCAGACATTTTTTCTCATCACAAAACAGAGTGACCTGCCTGTAACTAATACTGTGACCACTTGTTTTCGACATCCCAGCCAGGGGAATTATCATCCCTGCTACTAATCTGTCTCGCCCCTGTCAGTGTTTTATGTATCTCACTGAGATCTCCACTCATTTTCCTAAACCCCATGGAATACAGGCCCAGTCGCCCCAAACTCTGCTCCCACAACAATCCTGTCATCCCAGAGATCAGTCTGGTCATCCTTCGCTGCTCTCCCTCGATGTCAGTTTTGTCATTTATAGGTAAGGAGACCAAAACTGCACACAATGCTGCACAATGTTCGAGATGGGGTCGCACTGAGGCTCTGTACAGCTGCAGTAAGATATCCTTACGCCTGGACTCAAATCCCCCTGAAATGAAGGTCAACATCCCATTTATCTTCCTAACCGCTTTCCGTACCTGCAATAGTGCTTTCAGTGACTGGTGTACAGGGAGATCCAAGAGCTTTTCAATGTTACAGCTCCCCACTTGGTTGGTCTATATACGCTGGTCAGCATGTCAATGCCATTCCCAGTATTCGCTTCTGGATTCAGACTTCATTGCCCCGCATGGACCTCGGAGGGATGCGCAGATGGAAACCAGAAAATGGAGCAGAATTCCCTTTATAGAGTAACATTTACCAACCTTTTCAATGGTAGGTTGTCGTTCTGGTTTTCCCATCAAAGAGCACAACGTCACATCGACCGACATTTCTCTCCATCTGCCACGTATTTGTCCAGACACTCCACTTGACTCAGTCACCTTGGAGCTTTGTCACATCATGCTCACACACTCACAATCTCACTTCGTTTAGTACCATCAGCAGCTGGGAAAAGTTGCATTTGATTCCTTTGGGAGCAGCGTGGTCCATTTTGGCTTAACCAAAGTTTCACATAGCTCTTATAATCTATGCCTCGATGAATGAAGGCTATGTTTATGGTCACTATGCTTTGTCAAAATATGCATTACCCTATCCAGTCACATTCAGGGATGTGTGGAGAAGCACCCTCTGAGCTTCCTAGTGTGCTACCATTCATTGAGTACTCTACTGTCTGGTTCTTTCTTCCAAAGTGCATCACCTCATATTTGTCAGGGTTACATTCCATCTGCCATTGAGCTGACCATCTGATCATTCCATCTGTATCTTCCTGTACATTTATTTCTGTCACCGATGCAATAACCCCCACACTAATGACACCTTACGGATACAACTCAGTGGACAGACTCCCTCAAGACACCTCACAACTCCCCCCAGCTACACCAGCACTAACAGAAGGAATACCCAATCCCACTCTCCCTACCCAGGAGATGCAGCCTGGAAAAGGACAGAAAAGGCCAAACCAGGCGGTGGAGTGCCCGAAATCCATTCCTCACCCCCCACCCCCCACCCCCCCCCCCGCCCCCGCCATGTGGGGAGGACCCTGGTATGAGCCGGAGAGGACCGGGATGCCTCGTGTGGAGAATCTGAATCATTGATTTCCCACAAACCTAGTAAGGGGTAATCTTCATTGAAGGGTAATTCTCACTTTAAACCCATTGTCAATTCCAACGTCAGTTCTCTCACTCCCAAAATAGCAGATACCCCATTGCACAGAATTGCAGACATACAAATACACAGATGTATTGGGTAAAACACCCCAATATACCATCAAGGATTCTCGGGAGAAGGCAGGAGAATGACGTGAGGAACATGTAAGAAATTAATGAATGGCATATCAGACTCGACGGGCCGAATGGTTTAATTCTTCTTTTTTAATGCTTTTGTGGTGTAATGCTATTAGACATTCCCTTCCTGAGACAGCGACAGGGGCTGGTTTTAATACATACTTGATTGGAAAGAGTCAGTGGGAATGTGGGACAGGTTTGGAGGGTGGAATGGTTCATGCTTATTCCTATTAATTGTATCCTTATGTGGGAAAAGAGGTGGTGATTTGATGTTAGGTTAACACAGTTTAAAATAAGGGGTCCCACAATGAAATAAAGATGTCCCTTTCCCTTTAGAGTTGTGCTATCTGTGGTGTCCTCATCCTCAGGGAGCAGTGAAGACTCGTTTATTAAAGATATTCAAGGCTCAACTCGACTGATCTTTGCTGGACAGGAGAGTCAATGTTTATTGGAAACAGCCAGGAGACGGATGGTCAGACGGACTCGGATCAGCCATGAGCATTCTGAATGGTGCAGCCAAATGGCCAACTGCTGACATGTATTGTTCCTCAATCCAGCCCTTGAGGTTGTTACAGAGGTACACAGCTGTCCCTACTCCACGTGTTGTTCTCTCAATCCGCACCTCGAGGCTGTCACAGAGATATTCTGCTGACACTACCCCATGTGTTGTTACCTCAATGAACCCCCAAGGCTGTTACAGAAATATACTGCTGCCCCTTCCACCTGTGTTGTTCTCTCAATCCACCTCGAGGCTGTTACAGAGATATACTGCTGCCCCTACCCCATGTGTGTTTCCCTCAATCCACCCTCGAGGCTGTTAGCGATATACTGCTGCCCGTGCCCCATGTGTTGTCCCCTCAATCCACCCCTCGATGCTGTTATGATATACTGCTATCCCTGTCCCGTGTGTTTTTCCCTCAATCTACCCCTCGAGGGTGTTGCAGAGATCTGCTGCTGTCCCTACCCCATGTGTTGTCCGCTCAATCCACCCTCGAGCCTGTTACAAAGATATATTGCTGCCCCTACCCCATGTGCTGCTCTCTCAATCCACCCTTCGAGGCTGCTACAGTGATATACTGCTGCCCCTAACCCATGTGTTGTCTCCTCAATCCACCCCCAAGGCTGTTACAAAGACATACTGCTGCCCCTACCCCATGTGTTGCTCCCTCAATCCACCCTCGAGGCTGCTACAGAGTTATACTGCTATCCCTGCCCCATGTGTTTCTCCCTCAATCCATCCCGCGAGGCTGTTGCAGAGATATGCTGCTGCCCCTACCCCATATGTTGCTCCCTCAATCCACCCTCGAAGCTGTTACAGAGATATGCTGATTTCCCTGCCCCATATGTTTTTCCCTCAATCCATCCCTCGAGGCTGTTGCAGAGATATACTGCTGCCCCTACCCCAGGTGTTGTTCCCTTAATCCACCCCGCAAGGCTGTAGCAGGATAGGGAACCACTCCATTTAGACAGACAGGTTCGTTACAATGAGACGGAAGGAGACCATTCTGCTACTCGAAGGAGTTACACAGGAATATAGGATGAGGTAATTTATCTCGTTGAGTCCATTACACAGCCCATCAGGAGACCATTTAATTTGCCTGAGCTGCTACACAGGAACAGGGAAACTGTCGCTAACAGGAAATGGAGAATAGAGATAAACGTTTATTTTCAGATCTCAAAGCTGTAACTAGTGTAGTGCCACAGAGATCACGGTGGGGTCATCAATGATCAATAATCTGTATTAAAGATCAGGAGAAAGGGGACTGAATGGCTTCAATCCCAATGAGCTCGTAAACCAAGATGGTCACATGGAGGTAGTGAGTCTACATTGTGATATAGACAGGGAAGGTTAGTGAGCAAAACTTCAGCAGAAATAGCATAAGGTGAGTTGTCTATTTTTGGCAGGAAGGTTAAGTAATCAATTTAAATTTTGGGCGGCACGGTGGCACAGTGGTTAGCACAGCTGCCTCACAGCGCCAGACACCCGGGTTCAATTCCCGTCTCAGGCAAGTATATGTGTGGAGTTTGTACATTCTCACCGTGTCTGTGGGGGTTTCCTCCGAGTGCTCCGGTTTCCTCCCACAATCCAATAATGTGCAGGTTAGCTGAATTGACAACGCTAAATTGCCCATATTGTTAGGTGAAGGGGTTAATAGAGGTGGGTTGCTCTTCGGAGAGTCAGTGTGGACTTGTTGTGCCGAAGGGCCTGTTTCCACACTGTAAGTATTCTAATCTAAGTAAAATGGAGAGATATTGCCGAGCTCTATGATACAGGAGGTTTCCATGTTCCTGGCACATGAATCATATGAAGTCAGGCTGCAGATACAGCAAAATGATTTGAATGGTAAATGGGATGATGATGTTTCTGGCAAAATTTATCGGGTTTAATGAAGGATGGTTTATTGCATCTATACAGGGCCTTGCTGAGACCACACCTGATACACTGTGTGCAGTTCTGATCCCCTAAACTTAAAAAAAATATATAATTCGTTTAGAGGATTGTCAAATATGTTTCCATTAACTCATTCCTGGAATGAAGGGGGATTTGTTATGGGGAATTATCAGTTTCGATCTCAGATGAGAAATCTTATTGAACCATCCATGATTTTCTGAAAAGTGTATTAGCTAGACGCATGTTTACTCTTGTTAAGGAGAATAAAGCCAGAGAATATATTTTAAGAATGAGATGCATTGACAATAACACACATATTATAAAAGACATCGACCAATATGTACAAATTACACAGATGCATATAAAAATGTCATCACATTGTTAAGGGGGAACATATTTTGCTCATGAAAGGCGCGATGTACAATAACAGCAATGATGCTGCTGCATAGAGTCCATAATCATCCATTCCAGAGAATGTTCATGGAGCGCGCACATGGCACAGTGTGGTGTGCAATTGACATATTTTATTCTCCAACACAGAGAGGGAGAAAAATGCTCCGTGCCTGAGAAGCAGCAGCCGATTGATCCCTCTCTCTTACTTTGTTGCAGCCAATAGCAAAGTTGGATACCACAAAATCCCTGTGCCATCTTTACCACTTTTGAAGGTTTCCTGATGAATATTCATTGGAATGTCTCCACTACCGAAAGCAAAGGGAATTCAGCCAAATCCAACTGTTCCAGAAAGAAATCCCATTCCCAGCAGATTGTGTGAGCAGAATAACTTCAAAGGCAGAATAACATTTGGGGCACTCTATCACTTTAACAATTGTTATGAGTTCAAATTTCTGTGTCTCATATTTTTTCTAGAAAATGACCCAGTTTGAGACCTGCATCATTGGTCATATCACTAAATGTTTTCATTTATAATTTGTTGTAACCAGTGGAGGAGTGGGACAGGAAGAGGAAGCAGTGACCCTCCAACATTGGTTGGAACACAAATGCGAAATTCTCAAAGGGCTGTTAAAGTGTGAATTCCCTTCCACAGAAGGTTGTGGTGCCTGGATGTTTGCCTTTATCCAAAGTTGTTTTTGGTGAAAATTTGAGAGACAAGTGAATGTAGGAAAATGGTACACAGACAGAAAAGTGCTACTGAAACCATAATCAGATCAGCCACAGTGTTAGTGCGTAGTGGAAAAGTTACAAAGTGTCTGATGACCCACATATGCTCCTCAGTCCTATGTTACTATATTGTATTCAGTCCTTCAAACCTCCTGCAAAGAGTAGATGGGGGGCACGTGTTCCAAATACCTGGTCCACAGTAACACAGGATCTCATTCAATCCCTCACAACTGTCACACACGGTTTAGTGTGGATTTGGAAAATGTTATTGGGAAATCCAGGCTGAGTTCGGAAGATGCCTCTGGTCTCTTTACAGAGTGTCTCCTCTCTGAAACTTGTGCTTCATTTGTTGGTCATTGAGAGAGAAAAATTTCAGGTTGCCAGGTGTATGTTGATTTTAACGAATATAGAGGGTCTTTTAAATAAATAGTTTTAAGGTAAGAAATAACTTTCAGTGTTGCAACTGACCACAAAAGAAGCAAGAGGGGCATTTCGCAATAAGCGGATTGTTTGTAGGTCCGCTTTTTGGACTATCAAAATAGTAAAGGATGATCTCAGAAGTCAGAAGGTTAGAAAAGAGGAACTGGGTAAAATAACAGGAAGGCTGTAACGAACAAGGACAACCAAATAAGACAGATTTAAAAGGAAAACAAGTGAGGTAATTAATAAGTATGATCGGCTTAGGCTTGGATGCAGGGAATAACCAATTAGGGGATAGAATGAAATCGATACTTATGATACGTTTATTGCTTAATGCAGGGGTGTCGAGAGACCCCCTCAGAAAAGTATTTAAAAACTCTGTATTTTACTGTTGGGTGTGACTCGCCTCGGAGAGCCATCCATCTTTAAAGATGTTCGAATGAATGTACTGCTTCGGTACTATTTGACTCGGATTGGAAATTATTGATTCAGTGGTTTCGTTTCTCACAACTGAGGGCTCTGTCCGGGATGAACTTCAGCTCTTGAAAAGGCTCCCACCATCGATAACTGAGAAGGCGCGCACCATTCCTTTCGATCAGTCTCGTGTTTTTCACTGGTGGGTGTCTTGAGGGATTGCCTGAATTGAATCCTTTAAGTGTCGTTCGGAACCAGTTGGTAGTGAGTGTGTGTACCTTCAGTTGGACTCAAGGGGACCTTGGGTGGGACCCAAGGGGGAAGGCATAACCGGAAGACGTCTAATAGCCAGGTAACTCGGTGCATGGACCAAGGAAAGAAAACTGACATTTAAGTACTACCTTGGTGGCTGGGGCTTGGGTATTAGTAGTTATGAGGGACTAACGAAAGTAACCTGGGGGAATGGGAGTACCAAACGCCTACCTCTAGTTCGACTCGAGGTTTCTGGTTCATAGGGGTGGGACCCTTAACTCGATTGACTATTCGCGATTTATAAGAACGCCAGAATCACCTGACAGGGGTAAGGCTAACCCCTAAAAAGTGCTCTACCTTGAGTTGGACTCAAGGATTTACCTGAGTTTTCTGGGGGAAAGAATCCTCAGATTCTGTAAGGATTGGATATCTATCGGGAGAGGTGATTGAGGCCAATAGGTGGTGAACCAGGGTGAAATGGGTTGTGCAACAAGTAGTAAAGAAAAATCCTTCGTTGACAAGGGTAGCGTTCCTGGCAACATTCCTCCAGACAGTCCGTTGGGTAGGATGTTGGGAAATCGGAAACAAAATGATGACACACACGACAAAAAGATAGAAAGAAGATGATTAAGTATTGTTATTTTGTATGGACTAAGGAACCTATTCTTCGTCCTACCGTCTTCTGACCAAAGTACGGGTCGGACGAGGACTGGGTTTGTCACTGTTTAAATTTATATATTAATGCAAAAGAACCCTTCAGTCAGGATGAGTCTGATTATGCCTCCTGTTGGTAGAGTGAATCTAAAATACGGATGTGCACTGTAAACATAGATGAAAAGAAAATCCCTAGTGCACCACCTCTATCCCCATGAGAGGTATTAAATAATTTACCCCCGCTATACGGAAGAATCCAACAGCCCGTGGCGGTTTCTGCTATGAGTCAGGGGCAGGCAGTGGGACTGGGACAGGGGGATGAAGGTCCCACCACGTCTGAGACAGAACAGGAAATAGATAAAAGTCAGGTCCCGACTGCAAAACGCACCAGAAGCAAAATGGAAAGATTAGAAGAAAGTGAAGGGGAGGTGGAAGAAATGTTGGTCCAAAACATGCTTCCATTAAGAGAGGTCCCGATCGGAGAAAGAGAAATTGGATTTGTTCATGCCGCTGTAACTAGTGGGGAAGGAAGGTACTTTTAAAAAGAAATGAAAATAATTATAGAAGACCTGGTAGGTTTGTCAGAACAGATTGATTAATTCCTGGATCCGCATGTATATACTTGGACAGAATTGATGTACATACTAAATATTTTGTTTAGTGGAGAAGAAAGCGGGTTGATAAGGAAAGCAGCATTTGAGGTCTGGTACAGGGAACACCCCATGGGAACTGAAGGGGCAGGTCAGGCAGAGGATATGTTCCCCTTAAGAAACTCCAGTTGGGATAATCAAAAACAAGAAGATAGGGAAAAAAAGAAAATTATGAAAAGTTTATTAATAAGGGCAATTGGAGAAGCCACCCTGAAGTCGCAGAATTTAACGAAGGCATTTGAGGTATGTCAAGGAAAGGAAGAGAGTCCCTTGGAGTTTTTACAAAGACTGAAGGACTTCATGCGCAAATACTCTGCAATGGACTTAGAGGGACCAGTTGGGGAAGGATTGTTGAAAATACACTTTGTGACTAAGTCCTGGCCAGTTATTCAGAAGAAAATAAAGAAAATAGAGGGATGGAGTGAGAAACCATTGCACGAATTGCTGAGAGAGGTTCAGAGACTATTTCTAAGGAGAGAGGTCGAAAATCAGAAACAAAAGGCAAAAACGATGAGGTACTACGGTTGATGAGGTACATAAGAAAAGAACTGAAACAAAGGAAATAGATAACCGAAGGAAGATGTGGCCGAATGAGAAAAACAAGGGTATGGTAAAGGAACGGGGATACCCGAGAAATAAGGGGGAATAGATTGGCGGATGAGGCAGCTAGGGAGGGGGCCATGAGTCCACCAGAAGCAGTAATATATCCCCTGATACCTTCGCTCCCTAATCCTCTGACTACTCCGTTATTTAATACTAAGGAAGAGGAGGAGGAACTGAAGGACATAGGTGCATTTAAAACAGAAGGGGGGCGTTGGCTGCTACCTGATGGAAGGGAGATGCTTAATAAACTGATGATGAGAGAAATTATGACCATTTTGCATTAGGGAAGCCATTGGGGGTGCAGGCAATGTGCGATTTAGTCCAGCAAAGATATGGATGTAAAGGAGTATATATCATTGCCAAACAGATATGTGAAGGATGCAAAACATGTAAAAAGATAAACAAAAAGGTTGTGAGGAGACACGTTCAGGGAGGACGACCACCTGGACTACGACCATTTCTGAGTATCCAGGCAGATTATACCGAGTTAACCCAGGTGGGAAGGTTGAAGTACCAGTTGGTGATCGTTGACCATTTGTCCGGATGGGTCCAAGCATACCCCTTGGCTACAGCTACTGCGAATGGGGTATCCAAGGAGATTCTTGAACAGATAATTCCCAGGTAAGGGGTAATAGAACATATAGACTCAGATCAAGGTACACATTTTACGTCTAAAGTATTACAGGAGACAATGAAGAGTTTAGGAATCTCCTGGGAACTTCACACCCCTTGGCACCCATCCTCATCAGGAAAGGTTGAAAGAATGAATCAGACGCTGAAAAAGCAACTATTTAAACTAGTACTTGAGACCAAACCCCCGTGGACAAAGTGTCTACCCTTGGCCCTCCTACGGGTGCAAACAGCGCCTAGAAAGGACTTGGGATTGTGCCCTTACGAAATATTGTTCGGCTTACCTTATTTAGGCACAAAAGGGGAGGTTCCAATTGTGGAAATTAATGAACAGAAGTTAAGGAAGTATATATTGGCCGTGTCCAGTTCTCTATCTTTTCTTTGAACTCAGGGTCTGCTTGCCCAGACGCCACCCATTGACGTTGAAGTGCATCCACTCAGACTGGACGATTGGGTCCTCATCAAATCGTGGTCGGAGACGAAACTTCAGCCAGACTGGGAAGGTCCGTATCAAGCCCTTCTCATGACAGAGACGGCAATAAGGACGGCGGAGAAAGGCTGGACTCACTACACTTGGATCAAAGGGCCAGTGGAATCTCCAGTTGAGGAAGAAGTCTGGGCAGCTGAATCAATGCAATAACCGCTGAAACTCAGGCTAAAGAGACTTTGAGTAACAGATTATACAGTGGCGACGCGAGCGCAGGATTATTTCTATGGGATTGTATATTAAGTCTTTTTGTGCTTCAGCACGACTTTTAGAATGCTGGGGATGCCTAGAGTTATGATACCAGCCCTCTTAGTTTTGGGATTTTGTCAAATATCATTTTCATGTGTGTTATTAACGGTCCCTGAGTCTGATAATCCGCAAGTAATAGACGCTGATGCCTGCAGCTTAATAAATTGTGGGGATGTAGATAATCAGAGACAGTACCGCAGCTCAGAGATGCATCTCAAGTCCTGTGCGGATGGCCTCAGGGATGGTACTTGGTATAATGGTCTTGTCACAGTACACCGGGGCCCCTTCCGACCAGCTCTCGATTGTGCTGATAAAAAGTGCAACCCAATATACTTAACGGTAAAGAAAATCACATGGCATGAAGCAATTGTACCTGATGGGTGAAATGGAAACAAACGGGAATGATTTTGGGCCGTTGTTTTCGAATTAGCATAGGACTGGGAAAACTGGCAGAGCTACTGGATAATAAGGTACAACCTTTCACCCCTCCCGATGACCTTAAAGTAGTAAAAATTATAGAGGTAAAGGACTTAAAACAGACCATTGAAATAGAAACTGGATACAGGGATTCAAATGCTTGGGTTGAATGGGTGAAATACACTATGAAAAGGCTTAATAAAAGCAATGGCTATGCATGTGCTTCAGGTAGACCAGTGACTCGCGTGGTCCCCTTTCTGCTTGGGTGGAAGCAAGACAGGGCTGGTGTAATATGCATGATAGTTGAAAAATGTGGTGCTGAAAAACACAGCAGGCCAGGCAGCATCTGAGGAGCAGGAGAATCGACGTTTTGGGCATAAGCCCTGAAGAAGGTTTCCTGAAGAAGGGCTTATGCCTGAAACGTCGATTCTCCTGCTCCTCGGATGCTGCCTGGCCTGCTGTGTTTTGCTAGCACCACATTTTTCAACTCTGGTCTCCAGCATCTGCAGTCCTGACTTCCTCCATAATATGCATGATTGCCCTATATCAGGATGAGACGGCGTGGGGCAACCCAGGGTCTTTGCTGTTTTTGTTCCCTCCCCTGAAGAAGGAGGAATTAAAAATTCCCCTTTCATTTACGGACGTTGTCGGGAATCACACCTCCTGTGTACGAAGGCAGGGGTCAGACCAGTCCCAATTTCTAGAAGACTTAAAGTCATGCTCGGAAATTGAATCGTTTCCCGAGACAGTGTTGGGAGGAAACTATTCAGCTTTAAAGATACCCCGAGCGGATTTGTGGTGGTACTGCGGTGGAAGGATTCCATGACCTACTATGCCCTCTGACTGGCGAGGCACTTGTGCAATTGTACAATTGGCTATTCCATTCATCCGAGCATTTGAAAGAGGTGAGATTCCTGAAATGAAGAAAAGGCGGAGGGCACAGTCAGTCTTTGCTACCTCCTTTGATGCTGATATTTATTTGGACTTGATAGGGGTGCCCAGAGGGATGCCTGATGAATTTAAGGCCCGTAACTAGATAGCAGCTGGATTTGAGTCTCTCTTCTGGTGGGTTACGTTTAATAAAAATGTCGATTGGATTAATTACATCTTTTACAACCAACAAAGATTTATAAATTACACCAGAACCGCTGTTCAAGGAATTGCTGAACAGTTAGATGCCACAAGCAGGATGGCCTGGGAAAATAAGACGCCTTAGATATGATGTTGGCAGAAAAAGTTGGAGTTTGTGTTATGGTAGTGGAAAGTTGCTGTACCTTTATTCCGAAATAACACAGCCCCAGACGGCTCGATTACTCGAGCCTTACAAGGATTGACGACCCTCTCACGTCAATTGGCTGAAAATTCTGGGGTGAACACTTCAATAACGGGGTGGTTGGAGTCTTGGTTCGGAAAATGCAAAGGAGTTGTGGTTTCTATTCGAACCTCTATGACAGAGTCGCTGGGATTCTGGCACCATTGGGCTGTTGTATTATTCCTTGTATTCGGGATCTGGGTCAGAGAATGATCGAGACTGCCTTGACCAAACAGATGCCCCTGAAGGGTATGCGGGGGACAGTCTTTACTTGTTAACAACTTATGATGTTGAGAATACCGAAGGCATTTCCAAAGTAGATGAACTTTCAGGTCTGATGCTCTCTAACCTGGAGGCCTCATTGTCCCAGAATCAATGAGACTAACATACACTGACAAAAAGAAAAGGAGGGATTGAGAGAGATAAATTTCAGGTTGTGAGGTGTATGTTGATTTTAACGAATATAGAGCGTCTTTTAAAGAAAGTTTTAAGCTAAGAAATAACTTTGAGTGTTGTAGCTGACCACAAAAGAAAAAAAAGAAGCAGGAGGGGCATTTCGCAATAAGCTCATAGTTGGTAGGTCCGCTTTTTGGACTATCAAGATAGTAAAGGATGATCTGAGAACTCAGAAGGTTAGATAAGAAAATAGGAACTGGACAAAATAACAGGAAGGCTGTAATGGACAAGGACAGCCAAATAAGAAAGATTTAAAGAAAAACAAGTGAGGCAATTAATAAGTATTAGGCTTAGGCTTGAGTGCAGGGAATTACCAATTGAGGGAATAATGGGCGCAAGTAATAACCAAATAAGGGGATAGAATGAAATAGACACTTATGATAGGTTTATTGCTCAGTGTAGGGCAGTCGGGAGACCCCTCAGAAAAGTACAAAAAGCTCTGTATTTTCCTGTCGGGTGTATCTCTCCTCGTAGAGCCACCCATCTTTAAAGATGTTCGAATAAATGTGCTGCTTCGGAACTCTTCAACTCGGACTGAAAATTATTGATAAAGTGGGGTTCGTTTCTCACACTTCGATGTCATCAGAGGCTGTAGAGATCTCTTGAATGAGAATGTTGAAAACTGAGATTGACAGATTTCGACAAAGCATCAAAGATTCTGGGGACAGTGCTGGATATTGTTGAAATGTATGCTTCAGTAGCATTGTAGCTTAACATCGGCGACTTCACCAGCTTCCTGAAGGCAGTAACCAGTGTTGCAGATAATCATACATAATCCCAGTTCACAGTCTCGGAATGAGAGAAACTGCGGCACAGCCACCCAGATCCACTTGGAAATGGGGTTGGGAATGAATGCGCGGAGTTACTCTCTGGCTCCAGTAATGCGATATTTGACAGTGCGGGGGGTGTTCTATGATGGTATAGAGGCACAGGAAATTCCGAGGTTGAGTGTGCTCCTGATCCAGGAAATAGTTGTCCCCGCTTTTACTATCATAGCGATTTACAGTGCATCTTGCTAAGACAGCTGAGTGGCACAACTGGAGCGTGTTGAGCCTTTAACTTTGCAGTGGTGGGTTTAAAAGATGATTTTGCTATTTGGATCTGCGTTTCTGACTCTGGCGATGGCAGCTGCGTTTGCTTGCATCAGCTCAGAATCAGTTTCTTCCACACAGTAAATACGTCAACCTGTAGAAGGTGGTGTTGGCGGTGATATTTTAAACTAGTCACCCTTGGCGAGATGGAAAACGATCCGGCGATGTTTAAGTTCGACGAATAAAACCTGGAATGCTAGCCTGACCTCAGGAACAGAGTTCATGACTTTAATTTCCTGAAATCCCATTCATTCATGTCCCTTTTGCAGGGGATTCTACCATCTTTACCCTGTCCTGCCTACGAGAGACTCCAGGACAAGAAAAACTTTAGCTGACCCTTAATTCAAGAATTCCCACCGTGTGGCGAAGCAGTTTAGTCGGCCCTTCCAGTCCACACGGTCTCTCCGAAGCGCATCCCAACAGACCCCATGCTATTCCCTATCCCATAAGTCTGCATTTCCAATTACTGATCCCTGTAACCGGCATATCTTGGGTCAGAGAGACGAAAAGAAAACGCAAATACACAGAGAATGTGCAGACTGCCCACAGACAGACACCCGAGTCTGGGATCACACCTGGGTTTATGGTGCAGCCAGGCAGCAACGAACAAGGGATAAAGATTAAATGTTGTCCTGACCAGTGATACTCACACCCTGTGGGTGAATAAGAAAGAATGAATGCACATTCACAACATGGAAAACGGGATTTGTATCTGCGTGGACTGAATTTGAAAAGATCGTTTACCCTGGGTAGAAAAAAGGACACTGATACCACAGAGAAAGTAGGGCAATGTGTGAACTGCTGGAAGGGATTCAATTAACCACAGAAATGGAAACTCATTGAATCAGTAACACTGGGGAGAGACCGTTCACCAGTCCCGTGTGTGGGAAGGGATCACTGAGCAAAACAACCTCCGGAGACTCCACCAGGATTACATATCCCATCAGGTGTTCGATTATGCTGTCAATGCTGCTGTTAATCCCAAACAGCTGTCTGTTCCATAGCGGAAGTCATAGAGTCACACAGCATGTAAACAGGCCCATCATTCTAACGAATCCATGCTGAACATACTGCCAAACTAATTTAGTCCCGTCTGCCCCTCCTGTACCCGCTGAGTGGTGATAATGTCCTTGTAGTTTTATTACTACATTGCTAATCCAAAAACCCCGGTAATATTTTGAGGACAAAGTGTTCAGGTCCTGGCATGACTGATGGTGGAGTTTGAATTCAATGAATACCTGGAATTAAAGAGTCTCGTGATGACCTGAATCAGTTGTGTGTAATTTCCCATCAGATTCACTCATGCTAGTTCGGGAAGCAAATTATCATATTCATCTGCTTTGCCCCACATGAGACTCCAGATGGATAATATCGTGGTTGAATCTTAACTGTCCTCTGGGAAATCACTGATGTACTAGGCATGAATGAATAGATTTTATTTTTAAAATCTCACTTTCCTATTAATGTATGGATCCAATTGTCCTTTAAATGTTACAAACGTACCCTCATCCATCACTTCCCCAGGAAGATAATTGCACACATAAAACACCCTCTGTACAAAAAATGCCTCACATGTCTTTTTTTAATAATCTCTCTCTTTTCCTCTTAAATATATACCCTCTCACCTTAACACCCACCCCCGCCCCCCTCCCCAACTGGGAAAAGGCAGCTATCGCTAACTCTAACTTACCTCTCAATAATTCATAAACTTCTGTCAGGTCGCCGCTCAAACCCCTAACCTAGAATGAAAACAGCCTCAACGAGGAGAAAGTGAGGACTGCAGATGAGAGATCAGAGTCGAGAGTGTTGTGCTGGAAATGCACAGTAGGTCAGGCAGCATCTGAGGAGCAGGACAATCGACGTTTCGGGCAAGGACCTGATCAATGACACGCGCTAAAAATTGATTCTCCTGCTCCTCGCATGCTGCCTTACCTGTTGTGGTTTTCCAGCACTCCAATCTCGAATCTGAAAATAGTCTCAGCCTATCCAGCCCTTCATTATAAATCAAACCTTCCACACACTGCAACATGCGTTTTCTGAACCTACTCCAGCTGAATAATATCATTCCTACAACTGGGCGACCAGAACTGGACATAAAATTACAGAAGAGACCTCGACAACGTTCTGCAAAACTTCAACATAACGTCCCAACTACTATACACAAAGGACTGCACAATGAAGCGAAATGTGTCAAATGTCTTTGAACATCCCGTCTGTATGTGATGTAAACTACAAGGAATTATGTACCTGCACCCCTAGCTTCCGTGTTCTCAATCACTACGCAAAGTCCTTATCACTAATTATATAATCCCTACTGTTTATGTTGGAGCAAAATGCATTATCTTCCATTTATCCAGATTGAACTCCATGTTACATTTTTCAGCCAACGACTCATTGGATTAAGATCCTTTTGAATCTTAGATAATCTTTCTCACTGTCTACAATTCTGGTATCGCCTGCAAACCTACGAAGCATACCTGCTGTGAGTTCCACTGTTTTCTCATATAGATCAATGATTCATTTACTTACAGTGGCCGTGATTTAGCAGTGTGCAGATCATACAACAGTTAGTCATGCAATTAACCATAAGGAAGAAAGCCGCAGTCTGTAGGGAGATATCAAACAATTGGAAAGAAAAATGGTGAAAGGAATTCATTCCAGGAATGTGGGTGACAGTGAAGCAAAATCAAACTTTAAACCAGCAGCCTACGCTGCAGTTGTGGCACTCAGCTGTCTCAGCATGATGCACTGTCGATTGCTATGTTATTATAAACGGGAACAAATTTTCCCTTCTGCCCCGCCTTTGACCAGAAGCACTCACAACCTCCGAATTGCTTACGCCTCTAAACCGTCACAGAAGTACCGTGCATTCACCGGTTGTGTTACTGGAGCCATCGAGAAGCTCTGCGACCTCATTTCCAATCCCGATTTCCAGTTGGATCTTCGCGACTGCGCCACTCAGTTCCTCTGATTCTGGAGCACGGAGTTGGGACTATGTGGCAGCAGTGGTTACTGCCTTGTGGGGGGAATCTGGTGAAGTAACCAATGTTAAACTGCATTACTATTGAAGTATACATTTCAACAAAAGCTGCACTGTCCCCGGAGTCTTTAATGTTTAGGAGAAATCTATTTATCTCAACCTTCAGCATATTAATGATGCAATCAACACAGCCCCTGGGCGCAACGATGTTAGCCCATTCTCAGTTCCCACATATCTGCCACTGTTCGCTAAGCACTGATATTGTGCATTTGGCTCTGCCTAACATTTCCTATGCTACTGCACTTAGTGCGTGCTGTTAATATACTCATTTGTGGGATGTCTTGATGTTATAGTGGTTAATACGCTGCGTTGTTGGTGCAGTAACCTCTGTTCGATTCTGAGTTACGGTTGTGATTGCTCTAATAAAACACAAAGGAATCAGTTGTTTTAACATGATACTTTTCTCCAATGTGATGTTTTTTTCCTTCAAATGCAGCTCGCTCACAGTTCTATGTTTCATATGTCAGAATTCAAATCCACCTGTTGTCAGAGATTTCTTCCCGCCTCCGATCACTAACCCAACTTTCCGTCCCACAACGCCATTTCATTAATTTGGAGATACCGGTGTTGGACTATGGTGTACAAAGTTAAAAATCACACAACACCAGGTTATTTTCTTACAGGTTTAATTGAAGCACTGCTCTTGTATCATGTGGTTGTGGAGTCATTTCCTATTTCTTTGAGGCACGGCAGAATCTAACACTGACTCTCACATAGATACCGTTCACTCTGTACTGCTGTGGTCACTGTTTCTGGGTGAACGTGCTCCAACCCCACTATCGGGACCTGCAGACCAGTTGATCCACGTGGTTACCGCTATTATGAGATCAATCCTCATGCAGCAGCTTTTACTGACATGGACCAGAGACTATTCGGAGGTCAAGCTCAGGAAAATGACACAGGACAGTGTCAGGGAAAAGCGACTTTTTTGGAAAAGATCAATTTCACCGGTTTTCTGCAATGGCCGAGCGCTCTAACAACTGGACTGTTAATTCAGACACCAGGGACTCGGGTTTGATTCCGACCATGCTAGGTAGTAGAATTGGGATTCAATAAATATCTGGAATTACGAATCTAATAATTCCTATAAATCCATGGTCAATTGTTGTAAAAAATAAAACCATCGGTTTCTCTAACGTCATTTAAGGAAGGAAACTGCAATTCTTACCTGGTCGGGCCTCCATGTGACTCCAGACTCACTGCAATATGGTTGAGACTCAGCTGCCCGCTGTGCAGTTCGGGATAGCAATAAATACTGCCGAGCCAGCGACGCCCTCATACTGTAAAAAAATGAAAGTTTATTTGGCTCTAACTGGAGTACTGTGTGAAGTTCTACAATTCACATTATAGCATGGATGTGATCGCAATGGGAACAGTGCAGGAGAGATTCACTGGGATATTCTCTGAGCTGAAGAGTTTCAGTTATGAGGAAAGATTGGACAGACGGGGGTTGTTTGTCGCCGAGCAGCGGAGATTGGAGAAGACATGACTGCGATTTACAAAACAATGAGGGATATGGATAGGATAGACTGAAAGAAGCGTTTCCTGTTGATGGAGGAATCGAACACCGGGACCAAGAGATTTCGGGAAAAAGCAGAAAGGTTTGAGTAGATGTGCGGAAAGGGTCAGAGAGGCGGAAACCGCTTTAACCTGAAAAAAATTCAAATGTGAATTTGTGATGCCAAGACATATAAGGCTATGGGCTGAATGATGAAAAATTTAATTCAGGTCGTTAAGCAGTTGTGTTGGACAAGTGCGGCCACAACAGGCTGAAGGTGCTCCTTCGACGTTGTTGTCCTCGGCAGTATCGTGGTTCGTGACCCCGTCTGTCAAAGGGCTCAATTCTCCGCTGGGGGCATCGTAAATGTTTTAAACCTCTCGTTCTGTTCCACAATAAAGGTTATTCATGCTTGGCCTTCCATTCTCGATTGGATGTGTCACAGCAAGGACAGTGCTGTCTGAATCAGCTGGGGGAGGACTGCAGCTCCTGGGGAGAGAGAGTGTCAGTGAAAGTGCAAACACGTGACTTCTGCCAACTGCACATTGTATTTGTGTTGGAACAAAACCATTTTATCGATTTGTTCCTGACTGAAATGTTTGCTTAAAGCAGGAATCTGAGGAAGAAAGCAGAGTAAACCCATTCAAATCTGAGTGGAGAAACATTTCCTGCAGCACGAATGAGGTTGTACAGCGCAGAATCGCGTTTGGATGCATTGAATTATGTTTGATGGGCGCAGCTTGCTTTCATGAGGCTGAGTTACCAGTGTATAAAGCAAGTAAACATGACGCAGATGGTGCTCACTATTATGATACATTTGCTCAGTGGCTCGCACTGCTTTTCGGTCTGCAGGTTAGGTGGATTGGCCATGTTAAATTGCCCTGTCGTGTCCAGGGAGTGAAATCACTAAGTTAAGCGAATTAGCCATGGGTAATGCGGGGATAAGGTCAGCAGTCGCACGATACCAAGTTTTATTCCAGTAGGTCGATTTGAAATCACAAGCCAGAGGGCTGTTCCTTCTTCAGGTGAAATGTACGGGATAGAGAGGGTGGCTAGGTCTGCTTGTGATGCTGTTCAGAGTGACCCGACAGACTCGATTGGCTGAATTGTACTTTCTGTATTGTAGGGAATCTGTGATTTTATCAGAGAGGACACTGCAGGCGTTTACTGGGGTGCTATGTCATTCGAGAAGATGCTGACGGCCTTTAGTGGGGATGGGATTTTATTTATTTGTGTGTTGGAAAATTTGGAACTGAACCAAGGAAAACCGAATGCAAGTTTTCCAGGGTATGTGAGGTTTGGAGAAAGGAAATAGGTGGTAAATTCACTCTTTCAGGTTAATAAATTTCTGAACGTCAGGCATTCAAAACCATTGATGTAGGACAAAGAAATGATGAGAGCAGAATTTCTGTCACTCAGAGAATCCGTATCGAAAATATTTGGAAAGGAACATTTAGAGACACACAAGCATTGAGTTTCACCAGGAGAGAGACAGCCTGTGGCTGGGTAAAAATGTAAAAGTGGGGTGTGGTGGATGGAAGGTGCGAGGAAACAATATCAAATTTGGGTGACTTTACATGTGAAGAAATATCGGAAACGTATGCAGCCAAATAAGGGTCAGCAAAAAAAACTCAGATATTTGAAGGATTTCCATTAATATTTCACATTAAACATTATAAATGGAACTGAGCAGATTTTATATATTGTCAAGGAAAAATATTCCATAATGAATAGTAAGTGACCCGTTGCTTGGAGATTGATTTCCTGCTTTAATCCCATGCCTTAAAGATGGAAGGACAATTGCCATGATGTTGGGTTCATTAGATACCCACTGAAATCTGCCAAAGTCACTGAGCATCAAAACTGGCTTTTTTGATAGTTAAACCTTCAGTTTTTCTCATCAGTATTTTCTTTAAACTGAAATAAATTGTAGCAAAATTGAATACAACATTAAACGTTCCAATCATATAAATCCAATTCACTTCCAATTAATGCAATGACCAGAGTGAGGTTGCAGCAAAATTAATAAAATGAAACGAACAAAACTGCATTTCTGGGAAGGTTACCCAGTTCAGGTTCAGCCATATGAGAAAGACCATCGAGCTAAAACATCACCTTCACTTCTCTCTCCAACTATACTGCTCCACGTGAGAGAGAAACTGTCTGAAGAAATTATGAGTCAACACTAAATGTGCGTGTGAATGTGACGGGAATTTCTTGTTCGCTGGTTCATTCTGAGATAGTTCGATTCGGAATGAATCATGGACAGCTATTCCTTCCAAGGACGAGGTCAATTCCTGGGATTTTGCTGATATTATTATTCCGCTGAAAACAGAAACATAATGGTGTGCAATCGATTCCGCTCAGGGAATTTTTTTATCCCCTGGGTGCACCATATGTAATCTTGATGTGGCCACATGTGAGCCCCTTTGCCATGGGCTGAATTGGCCCAGAGGGTAAGGCGACGGCTTGGTCTTTCATTGTGCATGTGTGGATTTGAATCCTACTCTGGCTGTTACTTCTAACAAATGCAGCTGTGGTTTTCCTTTGTGCTTCGCATCTTTAATATACATTGGATGGCGAATCTTGCGCTTGCCCTTCATTGCACCGGAGATTTGTGATACATCGATACCGCATCAAGGTCGAAATAACGCAATTTGTTTCTGCATAGTGTCGGTATTCAGTGGTATGAGCTCCTGGGGAAAGTGCAGTATAATGAATATCTTCCTGAGCTACCTGCTGTAAGTAAACACCTCAGTACGGAACAAAAGTATTTCATGATTTTCATTCCAACACCGACACTAGGTATAGCTTGCAAAAGTCATGTATTTGCATTTGTCACTGTCACTCTGTCTCCCCGAGAGACGTAGTACTCCCCCACGCTGATTCAGACAGCACAGTTCTTCCTGTGACATGGCCCATCGAGAATGGAAGGACAGGTATTAATAACCGGTATTTGGAATGGAGTATCAGTATTGCTCAATAACAATCGCTTAACTATCCTAACTCTTTGTCAAATCATTTGACCCAAAGCCTTATATGTCTTGGCATCACAAATTCACATCTGAATACTTCGGAAAGTTATGTGGATATCTGCCACTCTGTTCCATGCATACGCTGTGTTCCAGATTTCAACCACCCACTGTTGGAAAACGTTTTTCAACGCATTCACTCCAATCTTTCTGCTTTTGACCTTAAATCGATGGCCTCCCGTGATCGAACTCTCCATCAAAGTGAAACATGTATTTCAGTCTATGCTATCCATATCCCTCAGTACTTTGTACATCTTCATCATGCTCCCCTCACTCTCCTCTGCTCGAAGAAAAACAACTCCAGTTTGTCCAATGTCTCTTCTTCAGGCCGGACAATATTTTAACAAATCTCCCCTGCATCGTTTCCAGTGCAATGACATACCTGCTATCATGTGAATTGCATAAATACACACAATAATCTTGCTCGAGCCGAATGAACAACGGAAATAAATGATGCAGAAGTCCACAGAAACTGATGTTTTTTGAATAAGGTATATTTTCGTCAATGCTGCCCTGTGCCCTTGTCCTGAGCCTGATGTTTCAATAATCGCTGGTTCATGTCAGTAAAAGCTGCGACATGAGGATTGATCTCACAACCACGGTATCAAAATGGGTCAACTGGTTTGAAGGTCGCGATGGTGAGACGACAGTATGGTCACCCAGCAACAATGAGCACAGCAGCACAGACGAAACGGGGTCAATGTGAAAGTGATTGTAAGGGAAATGGGAGGTGGAACTTAAAGGAGGTAAGTGATTGCGGGAGGGAGGGAATGCTCCGAAAATGGGTGAGTCTGAATCCTGGTATATGACTCGCAGAGATGTGAGAGAGAGGGGATGTTTTCGAAAAAAAATCATAATCTCTGAGAATGCTTTCATGTATAATCAACTAATTCATTTCTGTGTTTCTTCAGCATGAGTCACAGGGAGTAAAATGCAGTGACTCGGATTCGATCGAACTTACTGCGGCCACAATGCAGAATATTTTAGCATTCAAACCATCACTGAGTCATGCAGAGACACGCGTTTAAAAACAGTAATAATTAAAGTGACAGGACATATGTTAGGAAGAGTAGCAGATGCACAACAGGAATATTAGGCGAGCGATAGCAGACATGTGGGAATTCAGAAATAGCTGAATTTTAAATTCGATATCCCCAGACGCTATGGTGGTTCCATCGAGTCCTACATATTGAAGACTGAGTTTGATAGATTTCTAGAAAAAAAATGGTTCGGGGTTAGTGCGGAATATTGGTGCAATGCATGTTTCAATAACAATGTGTTATTGACAATGTGTTAATAACAGTTTCTTCACCAACTTCCCCACACATAGAAGTACCCATTGCTGAAAGTCATTCACATCACCCCAGTTCCTAGAACCAGAACCTAGAATCAGACAAACGTTGTGGCGCAGCCACGAATCCCAAACCGGAAACGGTGGTGGAAATGAGCATATGAAGCTAGTCTGTGGCACCAGTGACATGATTGGTAAAGGTGCGGTCATAGAGTCATAGAGTTATAGAGATGTACAGCATGGTCCAACCCGTCCATGACGACTAGATATCCCAATCCAATCTAGTCCCACCTGACAGCACCCTGCTGATGTCCCTCCAAACCCCTCCAATTTATATACCCATCCAAATGCCTTTGAAATGTTGCAATTGTACCAGCCTCCAACACTTCCCCATTGCAGTTCATTCCATACAAGCACCACCCTCTGTATGAAAACGTTGCTCCTTACGTCTCTTCTATATCTTTCCATCCTCAAACTAAATCTATGCCCTCTAGTTCTGGACTCTCCGACCCCAGGGAAAAGACTTTGTCTATTTATTCAAGCCCGTGAAATGCTGAGGCTGGAGTGCTTCTGGTCAAAGGCAAGGTGGAAGGGCATATTGGTCTCAATATATTACATTTTTAAGATTCAGCAGCAGCATTAACCGACACTGAGGATTGGCTCAGAGGAAGCGTGCTGGAGCCTTAAGTGAGAGGTCGATGAATTGAAACCATTCAAAGAGATTTTCCTTAACAAAGCGGTGTTTTGTCACTTTGACAGTCGAAGCTGATTTTGCTCACACCGTCTCCACATCAGTCTGTTGCTCCAATAAACACTCCAAGCCAGCGTACATTGCTTCCATTACAATACAGAAACGCATCATATTCTCTCTCCATTTGGGATAATCTGAATTGACAATGCCATCTTTGAATGGAAACATGCAGCAGGGAGTTGTTAGTGCAGCGGCGATCTATTGGGCTAGTAATCTATGGAAACTGGAACGTGGCAGCTGCTGTTAGTTAAACTCGATGAATTAAAACCGGAAAATAAACCCAATCTGAGGAACAGAGACAATAACTTTAAAATGCTGAAAAGTCATTCATCCATGTCCCTACGAAATGGAAATCTGCCGACCATAATGAGTCCTGTCAACATGTAACTCCAGACCCACAACAACGTGGTTCACCCATAAATGACCTCTGATACAGTTCAAGGTGAAATAAGAATGAACAACAAATGGTCTTCAATGATATCCAAATTCCGTGGGAGAATAAGGAAGAAGAAAAATACATGAACAACCGGGAAAGTGGGAATCGTGTCTGTGTGGACCCGAATTCAATTGATTATCGAAACTAAATAGACAGAAGGATACCCGCAGCACCAAGAAGTCAAGGCCATGGGGTGACTGCAGGCAGGGATTCAATTACCAGCTGAAGTGTAAAACTTACTCGCTCAGTCACAATGCGCACAGGTCATTCACCACTCCCATATGTGAGAAGTGATCCCTCAGAAGACCAACTGACAGAGTCACCAGCAAGTTTACAAATGACAGCAGGGGTTCGATTCTGCTGTTATTGCAGCTGTTAATCCCAACCAGCAATGAACCATGTTTGGATACCTGTTTCCAGTGGTGTTCCAATGTTTTCTGATGTAGATCAATGATTTAGATTTAATTGTAGGAGTCATGATTCAGACGTTTGCTGATGATGCAACAATTGATCGTGTCATTTACCATGGCGAAGAATGCCAGGGACTGCAGGGATGTATCAATCAGGTGGAAAGGTAAAATGCTGAATGGAATTGAATCCAGACGAATGAGTGTTAATGAATTTGGGGAGAATAAACAATAACAGTGAGTATTCTGTGAGATGTAGACGGACAAAGAGATCATGGAGTGGACATTTACGATCGCTGAATATCAATGGATAGGGGAATCAGTTGTACTGAAGTGCCTACTGTAGATGCTGGGAATCAGAATCAAGATTAGAGTGGTGCTGAAGGTCAGGCAGCATCCGAGTTGCAGAAAAAATGACGGTTCGGGCAAAAGCCCTTCATCAGGAATAAAGCTGGGAGCCTCGAGGGTGGAGAGATAAACGGGAGGACTCGGTCTAGGGAGGAATTTAGCTGAGAGTTCAATAGGTGGATGGAGGTGGGGTTAAAGTTGAGAGATCAGAAAAGAGGGTGGAGCGGATAGGTGGGAAGGAAGAGAGACAGGTGGGACAGGTCAGTAGGATGGTGCCAAACTAGAAGGTTGGAACTCGGATAATGTGGGCGTGGGGAGATGAGGGAACTGGTGAACACCACATTGATACCCTGGGGTTGAAGGGTCCCAATGTGGAAGATGAGGCATCGGGTGGTGAGGGAATGGCGGTGGAGGAGGCGCAGGACCTGCATGTTGTCGGGAGAGTGGGGGGGGGCGGCGAGTTAAAGTGTTTGGTCGTGGGGCATTGGGGTTGAATTTTGCAGATGTCCTGGAAATTTTCTCTGAAGTGCTCTGCGAGAAGGTGTCTGTTGGTCCCAATGCAGAGGAGACCGCATCGGGAGCAACAGATTCAATAAATGATATGTGTGGAAGTGCAGATGCACATTTGATGGATGTGGAAGGCTCTATTGGAGCCTTGGAAGGATGTGAGGTGGAAGATGTGTGTGCAGGGTTTGCAATTCCTGTGGGGGCAGGGGAAGGTGCCGGGAGGGGAGGGTGGGTCATTTTAGGGCATGGACTTGACTAGGTAGTCATGGAGGTAACAGTCTTTGTGAAAAGTGGATAGTGACGGGGAGGGAAATATATCCCTCTAGGTAAGTTTTGCTGACATTTTTACAACCCCACTGACTCACACAGCTATCTGGATTATAACTCCTCCCACCCCAGCTCTTGCACAAATGCACCAATTCCTCCACCTGCATTGCATTTTCTCCCAAAGGACCAGTTCTATCACAGAACTCACCAGATGGCCTCCTTCTTGAAAGACCAGAACTTCCACTCCTTTGTGGTTGAAGATGCCCTCCAATGCATCTCATAAATGTCCCGTACCTCTGCCCACGAACCCCAACCTCCAACCACAACAAGGACAGAACCCCCCTAGGCCTCATCTTCTATCCCACCAACCTCCGCGTAAATTACGTTATCTGCTGACAGTTTCACCACCTCTAAATGGATCCGGCCACAGGGGATATGTTCCCCTCCCCACCTCATCCACTTTCCGCCAAGACCAATCGCTCTGCGATTACCTAGTCAAGTCCACCCCCTCCAATGACCCACCCTTACCTCCAGGCACCTTCCCGTGTCACTGCAGGAATTGAAAAATATGCACCCACATCTACCCCCTCACCTCTGTCTAGGGCTCCAATGGAGGCTTCCACATCCATCAAAGGTTCACCTGCACTTCCACACGTCATTTATTTTATCTGTTGCTCCCGATGCGGTCTCCTCTAATTTGGGGAAACCGGATGCCTTCTCACAGAGCACTTCAGAGAATATCTCCAGGACACCCGCAAGCATCAACCCCAGTGTGCGATGGCCAAATATTTCAACTCCCCCAAGGACATGCAGGTCCTGGGCATCTTCCATTGCCACTGCCTCACCACTTGATACCTGGAGGAAGAAAGCCTCATCATCCACCTCGCGACCCTTCAACCCGATGGCATCAATTTGGACTTCACCAGTTTCCTCATTTCCCCTCCCAGTTCCTTACCCTAGTTCCCACCTTCTAGCTCAACACCGTCCTCCTTATCTGTCCCATCTGTGCATCTTCATTCCCACCTATCCACTCCACCTTCTTCTCTAATATATAACATTCATCTCCCACCTCCATCCAGTTACTGCACTCTCAGCTACCTTCTCCCCAGCTCCATTCCTCTCCCATTTATCTCTCCATCCCATATGCTCCCAGTCTCATTCCTGATGAAGGGCTTTTGCCTGAAACGTTCATTTTTCCTGCTCCTCAGATGCTGCCGGACCCGCTGTGCTTCTCCAACACCACTCTAATCTTGAGGGGAGTCAGTTGATTGAGAGGGTTTTCGGATATTTTCTATTGTTGACCACAGGCTGTGGATGATAATACAACTTTAGCAACCACAAGTTTAGGGAAGAGCTAAAGGATTGAGCACAAGTCTGGTCACCGCATAAATCAATATTTTTTATTAATTGTAAGATAAAGGCTAGAAGTATGGAAAACGTAACTTTGCTCATCAAGACCATTTCACCAAAGAGTTTATCTCTGATTCCTTTCCAAGTCAGAGTGCTATGGGCCCTGGAGGGGAACTTGCAAATGGTGGTGCTTCGTTGCATCTTCCAACCTTGTCCTTATAGTCAGTACAGCTGTTGAGCTTTGAAGGTTCTGACAAACTCCAGTGCATCTTTTAGTTGGTTCACTCTGCTGCAATTGTGCCTTTGCGGTGAAGGGAATGAATATTGCAGGTATTGAAGTGGGTACAATCAAATGACTGCATTGTCGTGGACGGTGTCCAGTTCCTTAAGTGTTACAGAAGTTACACCCATCTAAGCAAATGGAGAGAGTTATGTTCCACGTCTCATTTATGCCTTGCAAACGATGTAGGATGCACGGAGACACGAGCTGAATTTGTAATCAAAAAATGTCTACCAAAGGACATGTTTTTGTTATCAAAATGTTTATATAGCCAGTTTCTATTATTTTTTTCCTAAATACTAGCTATCTGGACGATTATACGTGGTTGAAGAAAAGCCATTGAATGTCAGTTGGATATGAATAGATTATCATTTGACAGAGTTACCATTACTCTATTTCGTCCTTGTGTGGACCAATCTGATTGCAGTCGCTATCTGATTTCAAGTTCCAATTCCCGTCTGTGCTTGAAATTTAAACCGTTTCTTCACATAAATTTCTCCACCAGCCTCAATAATGTGTAAGGACGCTGCAGGGGACAGCAGAGATTTACGAGGATGTTACCAACACTGGAGAAAATGGTGCTTCGTGGAATGATTGGTTAGGCTGCGATTATTCTCCTTGAAACAAAGGAGGGGAGCTCTATAATCTCATAATAACATTTAGAAACGTTCAATATTCATGGGATCTTGACAGGGTAAATACTGGCAGTTGGTTTACCCCCTGGTATGAGGACAGTACCCGAGGACATGAACTCAGAATTAGATATTGCCTATTTAATTCAGAAATGAGGAGTAATTTCTTTGCTCAAGGGCCAGTGAATCGGTGGAACTCCTTACCGAAACTGTTGTTAATGCTGAGTTGTTGTGCATTTTCAAACTGTGCCAGACAGATATTTAACCAGAAAGACGATGAAGCTTTGTCGAGGCAATGCAGAAGAGTGGAGTTGAGGATTATCAGATCAGCCATGTGTTCGTTGAATGGTGGAGCAGACTCGATGGGCTGAATGGCCGACTCTAATCCTACATCATTTGGTCTAATGCCCTATTTTATTGATAAGTTTAGAATTCTGAGGGGATGGGATGAAGTGATAGACAATGTTTCCAAACTGATCAGACAGATCAGGAACTAGGCTAATAAACTCATGAACAAGAAATGTGCTGTGGCCTGAAGACAACAAATGGCACTGGGCACACCGCAGATGGGTATGTGCAGAAGTTGTGATTACTAAAGAAAATTGGTGGATCTTATATTGTTGCCAACTTGGTGATCACGGTATGATTCACACAGCAAAAGGTTGTGAAAGAATGAAAGATTCGTTTCATTGGAAAAGTTTTCTGCGGTTCCAATTCCAATTGACTGTTTGAATTACTGATCAGAACTTTGTGTGGAGGGTTACATTAAAATTCACAATCCCACTGGATAAAATATTGCACCCGATCTCTCCTCAGTTGGTTCACTTTCATTCGATGTAAATTCATAGAAAGTCAAGATGGAATGAAGGGAGGAAAGAAACGTTGCACTCCTTTTCATTATCCCAATTTAACTTACAACAGAAACAAATTGCTTTATTTCGACTTTGATGAGGTATCGATTTATCACAAATCTCCGGTGCAATGAAGGGCAAGCACAAGATTCTCCATCCAATGTATATTAAAGATTCGAGGTACAAAGGGAAACCACAGCTGCGTTTGATAGAAGTAACAGCCTGAGTAGGATTCAAATCCACACATGCGCAGTGAAAGAGCAAGCCGTCGCCTTTCCCACTGGGCCTCTTGGCAAAGGGGCTCACATGTGATCACATCAAGATTACATATGGTGCACCTAGGGGATAAGAAATTCCCTGAGCGGAATCCAATCCGCACCATTATGTTTCTGCCTACAGCAGAATAATAATTCCAGCAAAATCCAAGGAATTGACCTCGTCCTTGGAAGGAACACCTTGTCCTTGTTTTATTCCGAGTCGGAACTGTCTCAGAATGAACCAGCAAACATGAAATTCCCGTCACATTCACACGCACATTTAGTCTTGACGCATAATTTCTTCAGACAGTTTCTCTTTCACGTGAAGAAGTATATATGGAGAGAGAAGTGAAGGTGATGTTTTAGCTCGATGGTCTTTCTCATATGGCTGAACCTGAACTAGGTAAAATTCCCGGAAATGCAGTTTTGTTGGTTTCATTTTATTAATTTTGCTGTAATTTCACTCTGTTCATTGCAACGATCGGAAGTGGAATGTATTTATATGATTGGAACGTTTAATGTTGTGTTCAATCTTGCTCCGAATTTATTTCAGCTTAAAGAAAATACTGATGAGAAAAACATAAGGTTAAACTACAGAACAAGATGCCAGTTTTGATGCTCAGTTACTTTGGCAGATTTCAGTGGGTATCAAATGAACCCAACATCATGGCGAGTGTCCTCCCATCTTTAAGGCATGGGATTAAAGCAGGAAGTCAATCTCCAAGAGATGGGTCACTTCCTATTCATTATGGAATATCTTTCCTTAACAATATAAAAAATCTGCTCAGTTCCATTTACAATGCTTCATGTGGAATATTAATAGAAATCTTTCAAAACTCTGAGTTTTTTTTCGCTGAATCTTATTCAGCTGCATACATTTGCGATATTTCTTTACATCTAAAGTCGTCCAAATTAAACATTGTATCCTCGCACCCTCCAACCGCCACACCCCACTTTTCCACTTTCACCTGGCCACAGCTGTCTCTCTCCTGGTGAAACTCAATGCTTGTGTGTCTCTAAATGTGCCTTTCCAAATATTTTCGAAACGATACGAGTGACAGGAATTCTGCTCCCATCATTTCTTTGTCCTCCATCGATGGTTTTGAAAGCCTGACGTTCAGAAATATACGAACTTGAAAGAGTGAATTTACCATCTATTTACTCTCTCCAAACCTCAAATACTCTGGAAAACTTCCATTCAGTTTTCCTTGGTTTAGTTTCAAATTTTCCAAAACTCAAATAAATAAAATCCCTTTCCCACTAAACGCCGTCAGCATCGTCTGTAATGTCTTAGCACCCCAGTAAATGCTGGCAGTGTCCTCGCTGATAGAATCACAGATTCCCTGCAATGCAGAAAGCACATTTCAGCCAATCGAGTCTGTAGGGACACACTGAACAGCATCTCAACCAGACCTAGCTCCCGTCTCTATCCCCGCAGGCCTCTGGTTTGTGATTTCAAATAACCCTACTGGAATAAACCTGGCATCGTGTGACTGCTGAACTTATCACTGCATTACCCATGACTAATTTACGTAACGTACTGAATTCATTCCCTGGACACATCAGCGCATATTAACATGGCTAATCCACCTAACCTACAGACTTAAGAGGAGTGCAAACCACTGATCAAATGCACCATCACATTGAACACTATCTGTATCATGTGTAATGGCTTTACACACTGGTAGCTCAGCCTAGTGAAAGCAAGCTGCGCCCATCAACCCGAAGTCAATGCATCCAAATGCGGTTCTACGCTGTACAACCTGATTAGTGCTGCTGGAAATGTTTCTGCACTCAGATTTGAATGGGTTTTCTCTGTTTTCTTCCACAGATTCCTGCTTAAAATAAACATATCAGTCAGAAGCAACTCTATAAAATGGTTTTCATTCCAACACAAACACAATGTGCAGTTTGCAGAAGTCACATGTTTGCACTTTCACTGACACTCTCTCCCCCCAGGAGTTTTAGTCCTTCCCCAGCTGATTCAGACAGCACTGTCCTTGCTGTGACATATCCAATCGAGAATGGAAGGCCAGGCATTAATAACTTTCACTGGGTAACAGAGCGACAGGTTTAAAACATTTACGATGTCCCCAGCGGAGAATTGAACCCTGTGGCAGGCGGGGTCACTAACCATGATACTGTGGAGGACAACAACGTCCTTCAGCCCTTCAGCCTGTTGTGGCCGCACTTGTCCAACATAACTGCTTCTGGACCTGAATCAAGATTTCCGTCGTTTAGTCCATAGTCTTAAATGTCTTGGCATCACAAATTCACATCTGAATTTTTTTCAGGTTAAAAGACTTTCCGCCTCTCTGACCCTTTACGCACATCTACTCAAACCTTTCTGCCTTTTCCCGAAATCTCTTGGCCCCGGTGTTCGATTCCTCCATCAATAAGAAACGCTTCTTTCAGTCTCGCCTATCCATATCCCTCAGTATTTTGTACATCTCAGTCATGTCTTCTTCAATCTGCGCTGTCTGGCGAGAAACAATCCCAGTGTGTCCATTCGTAGCTCTTAACTGAAACTCTTCAGCCCAGACAATATCCCAGTGAATTTCTCCTGCAACGTTCCCAGTGCGATCACATCAATGCTATACTGTGAAATGCAGAACTACACACAGTAATCTAGCTAGAGCCGAATGATATTTTTTTCTAATTTTTAACAGTATGAGGGCGTCGCTGGCTCGGCAGTATTTATTGCTATCCCTAATTGCACATTTGGCAGTTGAGACTCAACCGTATTACAGTGAGTCTGGAGTCATATGGAGGCCCAATCAGGTAAGAATGGCAGTTTCTTTCCTTAAAGGACGTCAGATGGTTTTGTTTTTTCAACCATTGACCATGGATTTATAGGAGTTATTAGATTCGTAATTCCAGATATTTATTGAACCCCAGTACTACCACCTAGCATGGTCGGAGTCAAAACCGAGTCCCTGGTGTCTCAACTAACAGTCCAGTGGTCAGTGGTACTAGCGCTCGGCCGTTGCAGAAAACCGGTGAAACTGATCTTTCCCAGTGAAGTCGCTTTTCCCCGATACTGCCCTGTGTCCTTTTCCTGAGCTTGACCCCCCAATAATCTCTGGTCCATGTCGGTAAAAGCTGTTACATGAGTATTGATCTCACAACAGTGGTAACCAAATGGATCAACTGATCTGCAGATCCCGATGGTGGGGTTGAGGCACGTTCACCCAGCAACAGTGACCGCAGCCACACAGACCGATCGGTATCAATGTGAGAGTCAGTGTTAGATTCTGCAGTACCTCAATGAAATAGGAAACGACTCCAAAACTACATGATGAAAGAGCAGTGCTTCGAAATCTAGTGCTTCAATTAAACCTCTAAGACTATAACTTGGTGTTGTGTGATGTTTATGTTCGTACACCGGCATCTCCAAATTAATGAAATGGGGCTGTGGGATCGAAAGACGGGTAGTGATCGTAGGAGGGAGGAAATCTCTGAGAACGGGAGGATTTGAATTCTGACGATGTGACCGAGCAGAATTTGAAGGAAAATCATCATCACCTTGGAGAAAATTACCATGTTAAAATAACTGATTCCTTTGTGTTTCACGAAAACATGGCAATGCCTGCCATGACTCCGTTTCGAGCCGAGGTTGCTGCGGCCACAACGCAGAGTATTAACCACTATACGATCTCGGCATCCCACAGACGAGCACGCTAACTGTGCGCAATAAGTACAGTAGCAGAGGAAATGTTAGGCAGAGTACGAAATGCACAATATTAGGGCTTAGGGAACAGTGGGAAATCAGAATGGGCTGACCGTTTAAAATTGGTGCCGCTGGATGCTGTGTTGATACCATCATTAATATGCTGGAGGCTGAGATAAATAGATTTCTCCTAAACATGAAAGACTCCGGGGGTAGTGCTGCTTTTGTTGAAATGTATGCTTCAATAGTACTGCAGTTCAACATCGGCTACTTCACCAGATTCCCCCCACAAGGCAGTAACCACTGCTGCCACAGAGTCCCAATTCCCAGCCTCAGAATCAGAGGAACTGAGTGGCGCTGTCGCGAAGATCCAACTGGAAGTCGGGATGGGAATGAGGTCGCAGAGTTACTCGGTGGCTCCAGTGACACAACCGGTGAATGCACAGTACTTCTGTGACGGTTTAGAGGCGCAAGCAATTCCGAGGTTGAGAGAGCTTCTGTTCAAAGGCGGGGCAGAAGGAAAAATTTGTTCCTGTTTGTAGTAACATAACAGTGCATCTTGCTGAGACAGCTGAGTGCCACAACTGCAGCGTGGGCGGCTGGTTTAAAGTTTGATTTTGCTTCACTATCACCCACTTCCCTGGAATGAATTCCTTTCACAATTTTTCTTTCCAATTGTTTGATATCTCCCGACAAACTGCGGCTTTCTTGTTCATGGTTAATTGCATAACTACTGTTGTATGATCTGCACACTGCTAAATCACGGCCGTTACAAGTAAACATGAATCATTGATCTATATGAGAAAACAGTGGAACACACAGCAAGTATGCTTCGTAGGTTTGCAGGCGACACCAGAATTGTAAACAGTGAGGAAGATTATCTAAGATTCAAAAGGATCTTAATCCAATGAATCGTTGGACTGAAAAATGTAACATGGACTTCAATCTGGATAACTGGAAGGTATTGTATTTTGGTACAACAAAAAGTGTAGGGCTTATGCAGTTAGTGATAAGGGCTTTACGTAGTGTTTGAGAACACGGAAGCTAGGGGTTCAGGTACATAATTCCTTGTAGTTTGAATCACATACAGACCGGATGGTTAAAAGGCATTTGGCATACTTCCCTTCATTGCTCAGTCCTTTGTGTATAGGTGTTGGGACATTATGTCGAAGTGTTGCAGGACATTCACGAGGCCTCTTCTGGAACATTGTGTCCAGTTCTGGTCGCCCAGTTATACGAATGATATTATTCAGCTGGAGCAGGTTCAGAAAAGGCATACACGCACGTTGCCGTGTGAGGAAGGTTTGATTTATAATGAAGGGCTGGATAGGCTGAGACTATTTTCAGATTCGAGATTGGGGTGCTGGAAAACCACAGTAGGAAAGGCAGCATGCGAGGAGCAGGAGAATCAATTTTTTGCGCAATTGTCGTTCATCAGGCTCTTCTAATAAACGTCGATTCTCCTGCTCCTCAGATGCTGCCTGACCTGCTGTGCTTTTCCAGCACAATACTCTCGACTCTGATCTCTCATCTGCAGTCCTCACTTTCTCCTAGTTGAGAGTATTTTCACTCTAGGATAGGGTTTTTAGCGGCGATCTGATAGAGGTTTATGACTTATTGAGAGGTAAGTTAGAGTTAACGACAGCTGGCTTTTCCCAGGAGGGGGATTTCAAGACGAGAGGGCATGTGTTTAAGAGGAAAAGAGAGAGATTTTTTTTAAAAAAAAAACATGTGAGACATTTTTCTTGAGAGGGTGTTTTAAGTGTGCAATTAACTTCCTGAGGAAGTGATGGATGAGGGTACATTTGCAACATTTACAGCACAAGTGGATCCACACATGAATGGCAAAGTGGGACTTTTGAATAAAATCTATTCATTCAACCAAAACACATCAGTTATTTCCCAGAGGACAGTTAAGAGTCAACCACGGTATTACGCAACTGGAGTCTCATGTGGGACAGAGCAAATGACTATGGCATTTTGCTTCCCGAAGTGGCATGAGTGAATCTGATGGGAAATTACACACAACTGATTCAGGTCATCACGAGACTCTTTAATTCCAGATATTCATTGAATTCAAACTCCACCATCTGTCATGCCAGGACCTGAAACCTTTGTCCTCAAAATATTACCTGGGATTTTAGATTAACGATACAGTAATAAAACTACAAGGACATTATTTCCACTCAGCGGGTGCAAGAGGAGGCAGACGGGATTAGATTAGTTTGGCAGTATGTTCAGCATGGATTAGTTGGACTGACGGGCCTGTTTTCATGCTGTGTGACTCTCTGACTGACGCTATGGAGCAGGCTGTTGGTTGGTAGTAACAACAGCATTGACAGCATAATCGATCACCTGATGGGATATGTAATCCTGCTGGAGGCTCCGGAAGTTTTTTTGCTCAATGATCCCTTCCCACACACGGGACTGGTGAACGGCCTCTCCCCAGTGTTACTGATTAAATGAGTTTCCATTTCTGTGGTTAATTGAATCCCTTTCAGCAGTTCCCACATTGCCCTGCTTTTTCTCTGGTATCGGCGTCCTTTTTTCGACCCAGGGTGAACATTTCTTTCAAATTCTGACCACACAGATACAAATCCTGTTGTCCATGTTGTGAATGTGTTTTCATTGTTTCTCATTCACCCACAGGGTGTGAATATCACAGGACAGGACATTATTTATTCTTTGCCCCTTGTTCGTTGCTGCCTGGCTACACCACAAACCCGGGTGCGACCCCAGCCTCGGGTGTCTGTCTGTGGGCAATCTGCACATTCTCTGTGTATTTGCGTTTTTATTCCTCCCTCTGACCAAAGATGTGCCAGTTAGCAGTGGGAAAAGCAGGCATATGGGATAGGGAATACGATGGGTTCTGGTGGGATGCGCTTGGAAGAGACTGTGTGGACTGGAAGGGCCGACTGGACGGCTTCCCCACACGGTGGGGATTCTTGAATTAAGAGTCAGCTAATGTTTTTTCTGTTAGTGGAGTCTCTCATAAGCAGGACAGGGTAAAGATGGTAGAATTCCCCTGCATAAAGGACATGAATAAATGGGATTTCAGGAAATTAAAGTTATGATCTCTGTTCCTGAGGTCAGGCTAGCATTCCAGGTTTTATTTGTCGAACTTAAGTAACACCGTTTCCGTGTCCCACTCGCCAGGGATGACAAGTTTAAAATATTACCGCCAACACCAGCTTCTACAGGTTGAAGTCTTTAATGTGTGGAAGAAACTGATTCTGAGCTGATGCAAGCAAAAGCAGCTGCCAATGCAAGTGTCGGAAACACGGATCCAAATGGCAAAATCATCTTTTAAACCCACCACTGCAAAGTTAAGGGCTCAACACGCTCCAGTTGTGCCACTCAGCTGTCTTCGCAAGATGCACTGTAAATCGCTATGATAGTAGAAATGGGGAAAGCCATTCTCTTGATCAGGAGCACACTCAACTAGGAACTTCTTGCGCCTCTATACCATCAGAGAAGGACCGCATGCTCACCTATTGCATCACTGGAGCCAGAGAGTAACACCGTGCACTCATTCCCATCCCCATTTCCAGTTGGATCTGGGCGGTTGTGCCGCAGTTTCTCTCATTCCGAGACTGGGAACTGGGATTATGTGTGATTATCAGTAATACTGGTTATTGCCTTGAGGAAGCTGGTGAAGTCGCCGATGTTAAGCTAAAATGTTATTGAAGCATACATTTCAACAATATCCTGTACTGTCCCCCAACTCTTTGATGTTTGTCAAAACTTATCAATATCAGTTTTCAACATTCTCATTCAAGGGATCTCCACATCCTCTGAGGACACCGAACTTAAAGATTCAGCTCATTCTCAGTTCGCTGAGTACAAATATTGTACATTTGCTGTTCTTCAGAACATTTCCTCTGCTAGTATACTTATTGCTGCTTACCAGCATTCTGCTCTGTGGTTGCTGTGGTCGTGGTTGTCGGTATTTGGCTTTGTAACCACAGCAACTTTGGTTCGAATCCAAATCGCAGCACTAAGTGTAATCTGCGTTGTCCTTTCTGTGACACATGGGAAGAAATTAATTGTTTTACCTTAAAATTCCGCTCTCTCACGTCTCTGCGTTTCATATATCAGAATTCAAACACACCCGTTGTCGGTGATTCCTCTCCTTCCCACGATCATTAAATCTCCTTTCCGTCCCTCATCCCATATCTCTGAGGCAATGAGCAATTCATCACTCTCTTTTACTTTGATGCTGTTCTGTCTGTGCTGCTGCTGCGGTCACTGTTGTTGGGTGAACATCATCGGGACCTCCAAACAAGTCGATCCATTTGGATACCGCGGTTGTGAAATCAATCCCGATGTAGCAGCTTTTATTGACATCGGCCAGAGACAATTGGAGTGTCAGACCCATGGAAAAGACCCAGGGCAGTTTTGGGGAAAAGAGATTTTATTGGAAAAGATCAGCTTTTGTGGCTTTCTGCGTTGGTCTCGTGGTAATTCCACATGTCTGATAATGTGATCACACTGAGAAGATTGCAGGAGATATTTACCGGGATATTATTTGGGATGAAGAGCTTCAGTTAGGAATAAAGACAGGACAGAGTGGACTGTTTGTCGCAGTGCAAAGGAAATGTAGAGAAGACTTGATTGAGTTAGGGTATGGACAGGGTTGACTGAACGAGTTTTCCATTGATGGAGGGATCGATCAGCAGGGGCCAGAGACTTAAGGAGAAAGACAGAAAGGTTTAAGCAGATGTGTGAAAAAGCTTTATCAGCTAGCGGGTGGTTGGAATTTGGAATACACTGTCTGCATTGTTCAGACCGACAGAAACCCTTATAACCTGGGTGAATCTCAATGCCTGTCTCAGGGTTCTCCTTATACCCATTTAGAGTCATAGAGATGTACAGCACGGAAACAGATCCTTTGATCCAACTCGCCCATGCTGTCCATGCCAACTCCTAACCTAATCTAGTCCCATTTGCCTGAACTTGGCCTGTATCTCTCTAAATCCTTCCTATTCATAAACCCATCCAGATGCCATTTAAATTATGTAATTGTACCAGCCTGAACAGAGTGTCAGTGAAAGTGCAAACATGTGACTTCTGCCAACTGCATTTTGTGACTGTGTTGGAATGAAAACCATTTGACAGACTTGTTCCGGATTGAAGCGTTTACTGGAAGCAGGAAGATGAGGAAGAAACAATGTAAACACATTCAAATATGAGTGCAGAAACGTTTCCCCCAGCACGAATCAGGTTGTAACGCACAGAGTAGCGTTTAGATACATTGAATTTGGGTTGATTTGCTTTGATGAGGCTGAGTTATCAAGGGTAAAAAGCCATTAAAAAATCATACAGCATTTGCTCACTATGATGGAACATTGACTCAGAAATTCGCACTGTTGTTCGGTCAGATGGTTAGGTTGATTAGCAAAGTTAAATTTCCCTCTCGTGTCCAGGGAGTGAATTAAGTAAGTTAAGTGAATTAGCCATGGATAACGCGGGGACAAGGTCAGAAGTCACAGGACGCCAGGTTATAGTCCAACAAATTTATTTGACATCATAAGGGGAAGGGCTGTCCCTTATTCAGGTGAAATATATGGAGGAGAGCTAGGTCTGGGTGAGATGCTCTTCAGAGAGTCGACACCGGCTCGATTTACTGAAAAGTTCTGTCTGCACTGTAGGATTCTGTGATTCTATCAGAAAGCATAATGATGGTATTTACTGGGGTGTAAAGCCACTAGAGACGATGCTGACGGGGTGTACTGAGGATGAGATTTTGTTCACTTGTCTTCTTGGAAAATTGAGAACAGTTATCCCTGAACCAAGGAAGACTTAATGGGGTTTTTTCAGGTTATGAAATGTTTGGACAGAGCAAATAGGTGAAAAATTCCCTCTTTCGAGTAAGTAAACATCTGGACATCAGGCATTCAAAACCTTTGATAAAACCTTTGAAGGCAAAGAAATCATGAGTACAGAATCGTTGTCACTCTGAGAATCTGTTTTTCAAAATATTTGGAAAGGCACATTTGGTGACATACAAGGAATAAGTTTCACAAGGAGAGAGACAGCGTGTAGCTAGGTAAAGGTGTCGCGGTGGCTTGTAGTCGGTCGGAAGTTGTGGGGAAACAATGTCTAAGTTGGTTGACTTTAAATGTAAAGAAATTTCGTGAATTCGGTTCTAAAAACTCTGAATCTTGTAATATTTGGCATAATATTCCACCTAAAGCATTGTAAATGGAACTACGTGGATTGTTTTTATTGTGAAGGGAAGATATTACATAATGAATAGGAAGTTACCAGTTGCCTGGAGATCGACTTCCTGCTTTAATCATATGCGTTAGGGATGTGAGGACAAACACCATGATGTTTGGTCCATTTAATACTCAGTAAAATCTGCCAAAGCAACGAGAAACAAAACTGATGGGTTATCTTTTGCACTTTAACTCTCTCTTTTTCTCAGCAGCATTTTCTTTAAGCTGAATTAAAGTCGGAGCAAATTTGAATGCAACATTAATCGTTCCAATGAGATAAATCTAATTCACTTCCGATTATAACAATGAACATTGTGAGGTTGCAGTAAAAATAATAAAATGAAACGAACAAAACAGCGTTTTTTCCGATTTAATCCAATTCAGGTTCGGCCATATGAGAAAGGCCATTGAGCCACAACATCGCCTTAATTTCCCACTGCATGGTTACTTGTTCACGTGAGAGCGAAAGTGACTGAAGAAATGATGAGTCAAACGGAAGTGTGAATATAATGGGAAATTCTTGTCCTCTGTTTCATTCTGACACAGTTCTGACTCAGAATGAATCAATGACAGCTATTCAATCTGACGAGCATGGCTATTTATTGGATTTTGCTGTTATTATAATTCTGGTGAAAGCAGAAACATAATGGTGTGGATTCCATTCCGCTCTGGAAATTTCTTATCCATGACTTTCACCGCATGTAATCGTGATGAGGTCACACGTCACCCCTCTACAAAATATGCAGAAGAGACAGAGAAATTATGGTGGTGGGTTATTATACCGCTGTGCTCCGCACTCACGGGTTCGAGTCGCACTCTGGTTGCTAACTTCACAAACCACTACTGCATTTTACTTTGCACCTCACACCTCTGGTATACACTGGATCGAGAATCTTGTTGCCCTTATCTGCACGGGAGATTCATGAATAATCGACATCAACTGAACGTCGAAATGAAGAGTGAGAGCAGTCATTCTATTCAACTGTACATTAAATTGGTGTAATGAGAAGGAACGCATTTTTCTTTCCGCCCCTCATTCCATCTTGTCTTTCTATGAATTTACAGCGAAAGAAAGAGAAACAAATGAAAAGAGATCGGGAGCACAAGTTTATCCAGTGGGGTTGTACGTGACAATTTTAACCTAACACTTCACACAATGATCTGATCAGTATTTCAAACAGTCACTTGGAATTGGAACCGCAGAAAACCTTTCCAATGAAACGAACCTTTCATTCTTTCACAAATTTCTGCTGTGTGTGAGTCATACAACGATCCAACATCCATCGTGATCACTGACCTGCCAACTATATAAGGTCTACCAACTTTCTTCAGCAATCACAGCCACCTCTGCTATGCCCAGTGTCATTTGTTGTCCGGAGGTAACAACACATTTCTTCTTCCTGAGGTTTTGAGCCTTGTTCCTGATCTGTCTGATCTGTTTGATAATCCTTTTCTATCACTTCGTCCTATCCCCACACAATTCTGAACTTATGAATAAAATAAGGTGTGAGACAGAATGTTAAACAAAGTGGAAGTATGGCGTTCAGCCCATGGAGTCTGCCACACCATTCAACGAACTCATGGTTGATCTGATAATCTTCAACTCCTTTCTGCTCACTGACCTTGACAAAGTTTCATCATCTTCCTGATTAACTATCTGGCACAGTTTGAAAATACCCAACAACTCAACCTCAACAGTGGGTGCCACTGGAACCTGGATCCAGCGCCATAAACCGCTCGGCCACACCACCAGCAGGCCACCCTGCCCATTCCCTTGCATTTCCAATTCTGCTCCTGCATAACAACATTTTTCTGCTCATCAGTGATTTAAAGAAAACTGAATGGATGCGATGTCATTCTGTAGCCTCTGTCGTTTCCTCAGTTTCAGTTCCAACATGGCTCAGATCTCGGGCGCACCTTAATACTAGTGATGCTATGAAAGCACAAATCCAGAGGTTCCTCTGAGAGTGTACAATCATTCATTGCTGTTGCTGATTGAATGAACCTCTAACGTGCGAATTGCTCCAAAACATGATTCAGGACCTCTGGTGCAAATTCTCGCACGTTGAATAACGACGGACAGCTTCCAAATGAGGCCATTCAGAGCGATTCTGTGGTACGTTTGACAGACAGACAAGTTCAGGAATCCGTGGTGCGCTGTGACACCAGCGCATCAGCTTCTTCCCTCCCTTTGAACCGGGCCGCCTGCGCAAGGAATGCAAATGCGGTACTGCTTTTCGTGGAAGGATCAGAAGGCGGTAACTACACTCTCAAACAGAATGGCATATGATCAGAACCATGTTGGAGAAAAACTTTACAATGCTTTGCACAGTAATTAAATGGAAGTGCATTACATTTCACTACGAGAACAGATTTGTTCAAGCAAATTCGAAGGCAGGTTTGCAGATGGGAAAGCAAGCAATAAAGCTCCGTTCTTGTCCATGTAAAAGGCTGCAGTTGAAGAACAAAGCAGTTTGTGCTCAGTTTCGAACTGAGGACTTTTCGCGCGTAGGTGATTGCGAAAACCACTACACTACAGAAACAAGTCTCAGCCGGCGCTCTTGTGGCTCAGTGGTGTCCAGTACTGAAATTTGAAGCCGTTCTACCCTTTCACCTTTCTGTTTCCAATAGTTCGTTGTTGTCCAGCGTAATGACATCTTGAAAAATTAAAAAAAAAAGACACGTGAAGCTGATGACAAAATATAGACAAGGACGTCGTTAATGTTTGGACCGTAGGGTGAGGAGGAATAGCCTGGGACAACATTCCCTGCAGTGTAACGGCTGTGACATGATCTTATGGAAGGGGTTGTAAACTGAGCATTTCTGTGTTTTGCCCAAGCTGGGGCGAGTTGAAAACTCGAGAACATAGGTTTAATGGGAGTGGGCTGAAATTGACAAAGGATCTGAGGCACATTTCCCAAACAGAACGTTGTGCGTGTATGGAATGAGCTACCAGAGGAAGTGGAGGAGGCTATTACACACAGAAAATTGCACAGGTAACCTGATGAGTTTCTGGGTAGGAAGGGTTTCGAGGGATTGGGGTCAAATGTTTGGAAATGGGACTTGTTTAATTTTGGCTATGTGGTCAGCATGGACGAGATACACAGAAAACTCCGTTTTCACGCTGTGTATCCCAATAACGTTGTATTACTTACGCCGGTTTTAAAGGATTACTTTTAGAGGAGTTTGCCGTCGCACTCTGTGGTACGGTCATTTAGTCTGTCGGACTGCATACGGGAAAGGTAGTATTGTGAAACACTGCAGAAACGAACGACTTTCTTACTTTTGCTCCGACTGACCATACCCCGCGAAATATTCCAAGATGAGAATTTTGCTGCTGCAAGTTACCTCAGAAACCCTGTTAATTCGTAATGTGTTGAGGGAATCGCAAAACAGAACCCATTTAACACGGAACGCAAATTAAACTGGCAAACCAAATGCATTTTCAGACACAGCGAAGCATGAATGCTGAATGTGAGACAGTCCAAGGGCATGAGCCATAAACCAATCTCACAACTAACAGCAGGGCAATTCCAAACTACTCTTTCAAACATACTGGAGCCTTAGTGCACCACCACTTCCCAGAAAGTGCTGAAAAGAGAGAAAGAAAGAACATAATAAGAATGGGCCATAAAAAGTGAATTTCACCAATCACAGTCTCGATTAGATTACCCTTCCCTTCCAATGTCTCCAGGACGGAAATGAAGGAAATGGGAGAAATTCAAGAACATATGACATCGAAATTCATTGGAATTATTTTCCCATTCGCCAGAACACCAAATAAATACGAGTAGAGTCACCGCTGGACATTGTTTCACAACAGCGATGAAATAACAGCCTCCATTCGGTTCCAGTAACAACTCAACTTGCCTGGAACATAAAGCAACTTGCGATTTTCTGCGCGGGAGGCGAACAACATCACGACAGGACAGACACTTTGAGACATTCGGCACTTTCCAACACAACAGTTAAATCCCTGGGGAGCAAACCCATTTTTCCTTTTGTTTTGAACATCAGTGATCAATACAGCATTTGAGAGTTGGTCAGCAGAAATGGCGGTGGTGGGATTCGAACCCACGCCCTTGCGGAGTGGTGACATGGATCCAGCGCCTTACACTGCTCGGCCACGCTACCAGCCGGCCAGCCTGCCAATTTCCTTGCATTTCCAATTGTGCTCCTGCATAACAATAGCTGCAAAGGCACATGAAAAGAGTTCCATCATCCCTCTCCGACTCGCACAGCTGCTGGGCTGTGCTCAGCTACAATATCAATTTCGCAGCAGATAATGATAGCCCATCAATCCAGACAAAAATCAATGTTAAGCCGCGTCTATCATCTCAGACTCTTTTCAGCTACTAATGTATCTGTGAGTGCGTGAGAATATATTCCGGATGAGTGGTGCTGGAAGAGCACAGCAGCTCAGGCAGCGTCCGAGGAACAGTAAAATCGACGTTTTGGGAAAAAGCCCTTCATCAGGAATAAAGGCAGAGAGCCTGAAGCGTGGAGAGATAAGCTAGAGGAGGGTGGGGGTGGGGAGAAAGTAGCATACAGTCAGTGGGAGAATACCTTGCGTGAGAAGATATGTTCGGTTATGATTTGGTAAAATAACCATGAGCTGCATGACATTAATGCAATTTCGATTCTTGCTTTGCGAAATGATTTCACCCATTGCTTTCACTTTACACGGAACACGAAACACAACGAACTATAGGGAAAATGCACAATGCTGAGCAGGCCGTGTTCCACATCATACAGTGCAGCATACTTTCAATCACTGCGTCTGTTTTGCAGAATAAGCGTCCCAAAGAATGCTCTCCAATCCTAAAAAAATAGGTAGCATTACAATCCGAGAACGACAGATCACATTGTGATGATGCTCTGACCTCGGGGCCAGTTCGAGATGCCATTTTCTTTGCCTTTTAGATTAACCATGCAATTTGCTGCAGAGATGTTCACACCTGGTCATGAGCCACATGGATACCAACTGAGTTGGAAACCTGTGTGGGTATCGACGAGAAGCGACTCAAGAACTTTTGCTAAATTCCATGCTGCTTAGTAGAAATGCAGTTTCGTACACGTCAGTCTAAAAGGCAGTCTCTGAACACAGTAACAGAAGTCAAAAGATAATTACCCCACCCCACCAACCCCTAGTCCGGAAGATGTCAAAGATGTGCTAAGCCCACTTGAGTGCTTTTTGTTCTCATATGAAGAGCTCTCACGCCTGAGTCACCTTCATGTCTCTTGTTGCTGAGTGAATCACAAAGAAGGGGTTTCACCAAAGCTGCAGCTGCCTCACTTCCCCACTCGCCCTCTCCGTTTACATTTTTCTGCTCATCAGTGATTTAAAGAAAACTGAATGGATGCGATGTCATTCTGTAGCCTCTGTCGTTTCCTCAGTTTCAGTTCCAACATGGCTCAGATCTCGGGCGCACCTTAATACTAGTGACGCTATGAAAGCACAAATCCAGAGGTTCCTCTGAGAGTGTAAAATCATTCATTGCTGTTGCTGATTGAATGAGCCACTAACGTGCGAACTGCTCCAAAACATTCTCGCACATTGAATAACGACAGACAGCATCCAAATGACGCCTTTTGGAGACGACTTTGGGATACATATGACAGACAGACTAGTTCAGGAATCCGTGGTGCGCTGTGACACCAGCGCATCAGCTTTTTTCCTTGGCTTTGAACTGGGCCGCCTGCGTAAGGAATGCAAATGCGTTGCTGCTTTCATGGAAGGATCAGAAGGCGTTAACTCCACTCTTAACCAGAAAGGCGTATGTTCAGAACCAGGTTGGAGAAAACCTTAACAACGTTTCTCCCAGTAATTAAATGGAATTGCATTACTTTTCACCCCGAGAGCAGATTTGCGTGAGCAAACTCAAAGCCAGTTTTGCGAATGGGGAAGCAAGCAAGAAAGCTCCTTTCTCGCTCGTCTAAAAGGCTCCTGACGGGAACAGGGCTGTTCCTGACCAGTTTCATACCGGGGAACCTTTCCCGTGTAAGGTGAACGTGATAACCATGACACTTTAGAAACAATTCGCGCCGGGAGCTGTTGCTGCTCAACAGTGCCCAGTACTGACATTTGCAGCCATTCTACGCTTCATCTTTCCGTTTCCAATAGTTCCTTGTTGTCCACCGTAATTGGCATAATCGAGAAGGTAAGAGAATCGTGTGAAATTGCTTGCAAAATATATAGAAGGATGTTGTCAGGGTTAAAATATTTGGACTGTAGGGCGAGGCAGTATGGAAAGTTTGAAAACTGAGTGTTTAAGTTTTTTACCCAAGGTGGGGCGAGTTGAAAATTAGAAAGCATAGGTTTAAGGTGAGAGGGCTAAAATTTAAAGAGAGACCTGAGACGCATTTCCCACACAGAAGGTTGTACGTATATAGAATAAGCTACCAGAGGACGTGAGAACACTCAGAATATTTCAAAGGCAACCGGATGGGTTTCTGGATAGGAAGGGTTTAGGGGGACAGGGGGCAAAAGTAGACACACAGGACTTGAACAACTGTTAAATATTAGATATAAGCAACAATTATTCTTATAAAAAGTTCATAGCAAACTAGAAAATGATTAGAAATCTCATATTGCTATCCATAATGTGTGGAAATGAGCAGTAGTTATTGGAATGCAAAAGATTCAGCAGTATCTTACTTTATAACGCTGAATATTAATCCAATGATTATTGTGAACATTCAAATGAGAAACAATCAGATATTTGCTGTGAGTGCCTGATGGGAAATGTTTGGTTGGTTTGTGGGTGTGTTGACCTGAAATAAAATATACATCTTTCATTGTAATACTAACACTAAGAAATAATGCAATAAACTATTATGTGAATCTCACGATGCTTGTTACAAAATGTAAACTGAATTACTGTATGACTGTTGGAATGACAATGAATTAACAATTAATTTTAGAATTCTGACAAAGTAAATGATACAATATTTTCCAACGAGTTTGCTCTGCTGTCGATTCGATATTTAGTAAGGTCAGTGAACTCTGAATTAAAATACTGGCATGATGAGTTCGCAAAAAACTGACACATGTAGCAAGTATTGATCAGAATTGTTTTGTCATTCAAAACTCAGATATCGTAGAATTCTAAGCTTCGTGTTGCTGCTATTCTTCTGTAGAAATACAATATGTAATTGTTGCAATTTTTGTTGCATTAATGTTTTGACATTCATGACAGAATAACAAAGAAAATAAGTAGATAAAGAACATATGTATCAGAAAAATACAGTCAACGCCATTTATGGAGAAATTGCTTTCAATATTGTCTCCAGAGAAAAAAAAACAGCTGATTAAGTTTAATGGGGATCTGATCAAAATGCTCGCAGTGACTCATGTGATTGGGCTGGAAACTTGCCTATCCCCAGAACTGGCGTCATCTTCGATTTTTTTTAGATTAAATCCCCTGCAGTGTGGAAACTGGCCCTTTGGCCCAGCAAGTCTACACCGACCCTCCAAAGCGTAATCCACCCAGACCCATTTCCTTCTGACTAATGCACCTAACGCCGTGGGCAATTTAGCCTGGCCAATTCACCTGACCTGCACATCTTTGGATTGTGGAACGAGTCCAGAGCGCCAGGAGACAACCCACACAGAGAGTGCACAAACCCCACACAGACAGCTACCCGAGGTTGGAATCGAACCTAGATTCCTGATGCTAACTGCTAAGGCACCCCTAGAATTGAGCTAGATTCCCTACAGTGTGGAAACAGGCCCTTCAGCCTGACCAGTCCTCACCAATCCTCCGAAGCGTAACCCAGCCAAACACAATTCCCTCTGACTAATGTAGCTCACACAATGGGCAATCCAGCATGGCCAATTCACCTGACCTGCACATCTTCGGACTGTGTGAAGAAACCAGAGCAAACCCACACAGACACGGAAAGAATGTGCAGACACCACACAGGCTGGAATTGATTACTATTAGCATCCTCAGCTGTAAGTATTTTAGTTTGATTATTGCCCGAAGAAAGATGTAACATGTAAACAATGAAAAGGTTTTTCTTGCTTATATTTCTGTGGGGCAATAGCATTATTTTAATATCATTTCACTGTAATGTTGGTTCGATATTCATTAAAACTGGTAAACTGTGGATTAAAATATAGTATCTGGCTTTAAGGATAGGTGAAAAAATAAGAGCCATTCACCGAATGTTGAACAGATGTTTTTTTGCTCAAAAATGCAGGTAATAAATGAAAATATATATTTATATCTATGTACTGGTTTTCTTGTAGAGCAATGTTATTTTAAATTATGTAATTATTGTTATCAATGTTGATATATTTGTGTCAGAATTAGGAAGAAAATATCCATACAGTCAAAGTGAACATTCCACTGAACAAAAGCTACATTGAGTGACATTTGACTGAAAAAGGAATTTTCATAAATACGTCATCAATGTAAGTTGATATATAAAGTTTAAATAAGAAAGACAAGACTGGAACAAGTTCAAAGCAGTTTTCTTCTCATGAAACGAAAATAATACAGTTTGCAGCACACATGAATTGAAAAAGCAGTCTTTAATGTGACATATAAGCTGAAGACCACTTCCCATTTTCCAGAAATGCAGGACTTCCAAAAATTCAAAATTTAGTGTTGTTGAATAATACAATAAAACATGTGCAACATGAGCTTTCTCTTGCACACAGGAAAGAACAAGAAAATGTAAAAGATTTAGTTCTTAATATTACAGTCAATATTCATTCAAAAGTGTAATTGTTGGTTTAAGCAGCAGACATTTTGTTTAACTACTTAGCTGAAATGTAAGATATAGATTGCATTTATTGGATGGACTGAGGCCAAAGGTTTACCGTGGGAATTGCTCTCAAAAACAATAAAATACTTAGGTTACTCTACTGAACAGTGATTAGATGCTCATGAAGATCTGTGTTCCCCCATGTGCTGTGTTTTGTGTGAGCACTGATTTCAATAATGCAGATTGAATAATTAGGTGTCAAAGATCTTATTTAAAAATAATGAAGTTTCGATGCTAGCATTGCTTTGGAAACACACTTAAACCATCATGCAATAAATGAGAGTTATGCAAAGTCAAAACATTTCAATCTGACATTCAGTGTACATCGGTGAGTGAAAAATTTAAAAAACCAGACAATTCATAATCTATACAATAATTTAAAAATCAGTTCGAGCAAAGAATATAAAGACATTAGAAAAATTACAACATTTAGTTACAAATGCAGGAAATCAGCTGATTGATGAATAATAGGAAGTGGCATTTGTTTAATTTATTGAAGAAGAAATTGATTTTCATTTCATTTGAGAATAAGCTTTTATATGTTTATTTGTTTGAATGAAGCTCTTTGCAAAATGAATTGATGAATATCATTACTTTATCATTTAATGAAATGAAAATTAAATTACTTTTGCCAAACACTTGCATTGAAATGAAATAATGAATTCATCATTCAATGTGCATATTCTGCTCAAGAGATCTTTTATTCTTTCCGAAAATGTACACTTTCCAAGAATTCAATATTAACTGTACCTATTTAATGAAAGAAAAGAGATGTAAGTTTCTTTCTGTACTCAGAACATTCACATGAATTTAAATAATTTCGTCACATCAAAAATAGTTAACTTTCACTGTGACTAGAAAAACAATAAAGGTTAGATTTGATGTGAAATATAATGAATTTGATTCAGCAAAGTTTCCAGGTTAAGATAAAAATCAATATTCATAAAGATTAAGAGATTGCACACTGCAATATCTTTATATTAGTTATTATATCGAGACATAATTCTACGACCCCCTTACTGGTTTGAACAATTATGAGATATTAGCAACAAATAAATGGCTACTAGTAAACTGAAGAATAGCGAGAGATCTTATCTTGCTATTTGACAGAACAAAGTACAGAAATAAACATTAACTTTTATTGTGATCAGTATTTGGAAATTTGTATCAGATTTAAGAAGAAAACGAATAATTAATATGAGAACTTCAGTGAATTTAAAACTCAGCAAATTAAATTTACAGAGGCAACTCTCAGTATTTGCTCTGATGAGCTAATAAATAATTTTAATGGGCATGAGCTGAAAATGTTTGCACCTACAGTTTAACAAAACCAAATTTACGCTTGTTTTGCAATATTTGGGTTGAAAACCTGTTTGAGAAAGCAAAATTCAGGACCATCAACATCTCTTCATGTTAGAACCTGTGGTCTTTAGGAATAAAGAATATATATTGCTTTGAGCAACCAGTGCGGTGTGTAATTACTGCAGTTATTGGATGGAATGATAACCAGGAACTTACTGAGATGCTTGCTTTCAGGAACAATAAGATAGTTACTTAGATTATTCCACTAAATAGTAACTAGCTGGTCATGAAGACATTTGTATGGCTTTATGTAGTGTTTTATGTGAGCATTGATTTCAATAACATTGAGATAGTTTACAAAATTTAGGAACAGGTTGACAACTCAGTGTTAAAGGTATGTGAAATCAACAATTTGAAAAAAAAATCTTTGGTAGAATTCTTTCGTCAAACACAATTAAACCATTATGCAAGAAGTGAGATAAATGTGAGGCATGCAAGTTTTAAATGACCACATGCCAATATTTTCAAAATATGTTAAACTTTCATTCAATATGAATAGGTGAATGGAAAATAAAGGCAAATTCTCGACGATTGATAAATTGAACAATAATTAGAAATTTAATTTGATCAAAGGACATAAACATAATTAAATAATTTGCAATATTTAGTTAGAAATGAAAGGAATCAGCTGACTAATGATTAATAGGAAGTAACATTTCATTATTTTACAGGAGAAGAAATCAACTTTTATTACACCTTTATAATAATGGAGAACAACGATTTCTGTGCTTGAAATGTTTGAATTCTTCGCTTTTTCAATTTTATGACTGCAATGTTCTCAAACATCTTCCACGAATTTTGATCCAGGAGAATTACATACTCCCTTTTCATGGGAACCTGAAGAAAATATCTTCTTTTGAATCAAAGGGAAGAAATGGGTGGCACAATGGTTAGCACTGCTGTGTCCCAGCGCCAGGGACCAGGGTTCCATTCTCATCTCGGGTGACTGTCTGCATGGCATTTGCACATTCTCCCCATGTCTGCGTGGGTTTCCTCCCACAATTCAAAGAATCACAGGCCAGGTGAATCGGCCATGCTAAATTTCCCACAGAGTGATGAACATTAGTCGGGGTAAATATAGGGTAGAGGTTTGGGTGGGCTACTCTTTGGAGGATCGGTGTGGGTTTGTTGCGCCAAAGGGCATGTTTCCATACTGTAGAGAACCGAATCTAATGAACAGCAGAGCGTGAATTAGTCATTCAATGTGACTGTTCACGTGAAGACAACTTTTCTTCATTACAAAAAAGTTAAATTTTCAAACATTAAAATAAGATTGTTTAATGAAACAACAAAGAGATTTTTTCTTTTTTGTTGTGTGAAACATCGTGAATTTTAAATTATTTTGTAGCATGAAGAATAGTTAATTCTTATTGTGATTATAAACACAATAAATGTTAGCATTGAAGTGAAAATAATTCAATAAATTCAACATTGTTTCCACCATTAAAATAAAACTTGATACTCACAATGATTGAGAGATTATAAACTGTAATATTTTTATATTTGTTCATATACTGAGTTGTAATTCCACCTTGAGGCAAGATACTGGATTGTACAATTATTAGAAATTCGCAGCAAGAGGATTATCAAAATTCTATCAGTCAGTTTAAGAATAATGAGAAATCTCATATTGCTGTTTGACTGAGCAATGTATAGAAATGAACAGGAATTATTCCAACGAAAGGCAATTATAGTTCTCTGAATTTTTTAGTCTGAGATTATTGTGATTTTTCAAATGTGCAAATATCAGACATTTACAAAGAGTGTTTGATTGGAAGTCATTGGTTCCATTGTGGGGATAGTTGACCTGAAAAAAAAATGGATTTTTATATTGTAGCATTCGTTAAACTTAACTTAAAATTAACTTAAAATGTGAATTTCACTATGTTTGTTAGACTAATTGAAATACTTGTGCAATTATTGCATTGATAATGATTGGACAATTAATGTAATGGAAACAAATAAATTGATTCAATACCTTAACAACACTTTGCTGCGATGTTGATTGCATAGTCATGAAGGTTGATAAACAAAGGAATACAACATAGGTTTAAAGACTGAACCAAAAAAAAAACGAGCCATTCAGTGATTATTGGACAAAGTTTTGTTTTTGTTTTAAAACTTGTAACGAATCAGGATCATCAACATCCCAAAAATGTTGGTGATAGCATCCTCAGCCATCTACAATAAAAAAAGGACTATTGGTTTTAACTGCATATATCCTGTGTAATTACTGAATTGAAATATAAGATATCGATTGAATTCATTGGATGGAATGACCAACAAATGTTTACTATGGTTCTTGTTCTCAGGAACAAGAAGAAACTTAGGTGATTCTACTCAACATTAATTATATGATCACCAAGACCTTTGTGTGGCTCGATGTGCCATGTATTGATTTCAATTACATTGGGATATTTTATGTGATATAGGAATGGATTAATGATTGGGTGTTAAAGATCATAATTAAAGTAACTGTTTTAAAAATTTACTCGAATTCCTTTGCGAATCACATTTTAAAACAACGTGTGATAAGGGAGATATTTGCAACATCGATATTCAAGTGAACACACTCCAATATTTTCAATGCATTTCAATTTCACACTAAATATGAGTAGGCGAGTGGAAATTAAAATGAGCTCTCACTACATAAATTGAAGAGGAAGGAGAAATTTAATTTGATCAAAAGATGGAGCAATAATGAGATGAATTACAATATTTTGTTGTATAATAAAGGTAATCACCAGACTGAAGGGCAATAGGAATTGGCATCTGTTTCATTTACTGAAGGAGAAATCAATTTTTTATCTTGCGTAGTAGAGAAAAAGGACTGATGTACGTGAGGTGCTGAAATGCATATTGTTTATGTATTAAATGTTTATTGAAACTCTTGCAGGATTGAATTCACGGAATATATATATTTGAATATTCCTGAGCTGATTAGCAATAAAATGCTATTCCTCACCGAATGGATAATAATGGGACTCTTTTTTAAAATTCCCGACAGTGTGGAAACAGGCCCTTTGGCCCAAGTCCTCAGCGACCCTCCGACGAGTAACACACCCAGGACCATTTCCATCTCACTAATTCACCTAACACTATAGGCAATTTAGCATGGCCAATTCACCTAACCGACACACCTTTGGAATGTGGGAGGAAGCCAGAATGGCCAGACGAAACCCACACAGACACGGGGAGAATGTGCAAACTCCTCAAAGACAGTCTCCCGAGGACTGGAGTCGAACCTGGGACCCTGGTAATGTGAAGCCACAGTGGTAACTACTGAGCCACCGTGCCGTAGCAATGTTCGTCAGATATTTTAAATAAAGAAATCATTATTGAGATATTTTAAGTTTTAAAAACTACAATGTTCTCAAATTTAAAATTTACAGATACTACAATGAGATACATATTTTTGTTAGTGACCTGAAGATAATAACTTGCAGAGTTCTGTGATTATGGGAATGAACAACAGTTAGAAGCAAATCCAATGTTGAATTGAAAAGCAAATCACTCTCCGCTTCGATATTCTCGAACCAACATTCTGAGCTGCTCTGACACATGTCTGTTGAAGGTGGGAATTCAATCCACGAACAGGAGAATTGACGTTTCGGGCATAAAGAAGAAGGGCTGATGCCTGAAACGTTGATTCTCCTGTTCCTTTGATGCTGCCTAACTTGCTGCGCTTTTCCAGCAACACATTTTTAAGCTCTAATCTTTGTTAATGCTGCTTCATTGGGAAAATAGCTGCTCCCACCAATTCTCTGACCTGTTCTTCATGCTCTAGGTGCTCCCCCCCCCCCTCAGGACAGGGTGACGTACCTTCACCGAGCCCAGTCATGAACTATACATTTTGACTCCCTGACCCCTGGCTAATGTCCGTACTTCTGTCAGGGCTCATGATGGTTCTCTATTTCTGGATAATTCCCCACAAAATTCCCACAATAATTAAACAATCCTAAAGTTTGCCTGACCCCTTTACGGTGCGTGGGTGGATAGTTTAATAATCATTGTTCTTGGTCCGGCTGGGACTGTCTCCTCTTCCTTCCTGATTTGATCTCCCCAATATGATGTCCCAGTTCCGTCTCTCCCTACCTTCCCAGTTGCACTCTCTGTGCGTTAAGTTTAAGCCCAGCCTGGCTAACCTGACCCAATACTCTGTTTAATATCTGGATATGTTCTTTCTCACCAATTGTGGTGATGAGGTGTTGGTAAGTTCAATGTGACTAAATCCATCAAACACACATCAGTGGGATATACTGGAATATTGTGGGATCCCTAAAGTACTCGCATGCTGGTGGACTGTTCTCCTTGGTCAGTAAACACCACTTTCCTCTGCCATTCAATGTCCGCAAGTATGGACCCAGAGTATTTCCAGCTTCTGTCAATCTGTCACTGACACAGTTACTGCCTCCTCAGCCCCAGCTTTGATGAGATCCTGTTTGTGTGGGGAGTGAAAGGGCTCTCGATCTCTACAGGGTCGATAGATAATAAACCACATTCCTGTTTAGTTACGCACTCCGCTGAGTGGCTCCGAGCTATAATCCACCAGGTTCTCTGACTGTCCCAGTCTCCCTGCAATGTAGCTACTCCAGGGAGTTTGCCTCTCCTTTTCTCTCTGTCCCAGTCCTGGCCGGAGCATCCCCATGTATAAATTCAGGTATTGACATCAATAGTTGCCATTTTAGAATAAATAGGAGCAACTCCCACAATGGTCCCTTCTTGAGTTTCATACCTCCATATCTGAATACATTTTGTCATACTCCCGGTTTACATCGGGACAGGTTTGCTTCATCCAGCTTCCTAGGTTCCCTCTCCGACAGCTCTCATTTTAGTAATTGAGGGGGTGAGGGGTAAATCCTTATTGGTCACTGACAAAGATGTTCTGGTGTTAGCATCATGCAGTGCTGGCCCCTTAACAGCGCGTCAATAAATACTCGTGGGCTATGCATGTGCACACGTGAACACAGGCCACTCACAATGTGAACATCTATCTCCCTCTCTCTGCCAACGTTCCTTGGCTGTGTGCCCTTTCCTGTTTCCCTTGTAACATTGTCAATCTGGTTCCCCTCCCTGTACTGCAGCTATTTGACTGTGTTTCTGAGTTTACCTCAGCTCTCATGGTCCAATTCAGAATGTGGTTAGAATTATCTCCCACTGGGAGTCCCATGAATATAATTACTGTTTAAAGGGTCCGAAGTCATCTTTTAAATACATCAAACCAATTTCACCATCACAGGTTGGGGTTTGGTAATCCCCTGTGGTCCTTCCACACCTCAGGCTTCCTCTCTGTATGATCCTCGATATTACCCTTGGGTCCCTGAGACATCAAGGTTAGTTTAGCCCATTCAGCCTGTCCCCTCCCCAGTGTGTCCCTGTAATATCTGTAAATGCCTGGAGCCACTGATCGGCTGTGCACTGGCAGGAACTGGCTCACACCCCCACCCTCTCATTGCAGGGACATGTTCTGCTGTACAATTGAGGGCATTTTGGCCTGAGGGAGGGAATGTACATCAACGTCAGTGAGACTGTGTACCTCAACTAATTCATCCATATTCTCCCAATAAGGCCCATCATTACCATTTCTCTACAGGCTGGGTGGTCATTCACCAACTTCTGTCGTTCAGCCGGGTTTGGTTTCTATCAGTTCCATTCGCTGCTCCTATCGTCTGTCCAAGTTTGAGCTTTGATGCCCAGCGGTGCCAGACACGGCTTTCTGGGCCTTACGGGGCGATGGGTCATCCCATCCCACCCATTGCCCTCACTCTGCCCATACGTGGGTGCTTCACCATCTATCCCGTTCCAGTCATTACTAGAAGTGTCCAAATTCCAATAAATAGCCATGCTGGTCAGAATGAATAGCTGTTAGTAATACATTCTGAGTCAGAACTGAGTCAGACTGAAACAGGACAAGAAGTTTCCGTCATATTTACATCTACATTTGACTCATAATTACTTCAGTCACTTTCTCTCTCAAGTGAAGAAGCAGCCATGGTGAGTGAAATAAAGGCGATGTTGTCGCTCAATGGCCTTTATCATATGGCTGAACCTGAATTGGATTAAATCGCAAGAAATGCAGATTTGTTCGTTTCATTTTAATTTTGCTGAAACCTCACAATGTACATTGTAATAATCAGAAGTGAATTAGATATCTCATTGGAACGATTAAAGTTGTATTCAAATTTGCTCTGACTTTATTGCAGCTTAACGAAAATACTGCGTCGAAAAACAGAGGGTTAAAGTGCAAAAGAAAACCCACCAATTTTGTTGCTCGTTGCTTTGGCAGATTTTACTGAGTATTAAATGGACCAAACATCTTGGTGCTTGTCCTCACATCTTTAACGCATGTGATTAAAGCAGGAAGTCGATCTCCAAGCAACTGGTCACTTCCTATTCATTATGTAATATCTTCCCTTCACAATAAATAAAAATCCACTCAGTTCCATTCACAATGCTATAGGTGGAGTATTATGCCAAATCTTTCAAAATGCAGAGTTTTGGTCCGAAATCTTATTCAGCTGCACACATTAAAGAAATTTCTTTACATTTAAAGTCATCGAACTTAGACATTGTTTCCCTGCAACTTCCGGCCGACTACACTCCACCGCTGCACCTTTACCTAGCCAGAGGCTGTCTCTCTCCTTGTGAAATTTATTTCTTGTATGTCACCAATTGTGCCTTTCCAAATATTTGGAAAAACAGATTCTCGGAGTGAGAGCGATTCTGTTCTCATTATTTATTTGTCCTTCAAAGGTTTTATCAAAGGTATTGAATGCCTGACATCTAGATGTTTACTTACTTGAAAGAAGGAATTTTCTACCTTTTACTCCGTCCAAACATTTCATAACCTGAAAAAACCCATTAAGTCTTCCTTGGTTCAGGGATAACTGTTCTCAATTTTCCAAGAAGACAAGTGAACAAAATCTCATCCTCAGTACACCCCCATCAGCATCTTCTCTAATGGCTTTACATCCCAGTAAACACCGTCATTATCAATTCATAGAATCACAGAATCCTACAGTGCAGAAAGAGCATTTCAGTCAATCGAGCCGGTGTCGACTCTCTGAAGAGCATCTCACCCATACCTAGCTCCCCTCCCTATTTCCTTATATTTCACCTGAAGAAGGGGAATTCCTCCTCCTTATGATTTCAAATAAACCTGTTGGAGTATAACCTGACGTCCTGTGACTTCTGACCTGATCCCCGCGTTACCCATGGCTAATTCACCTAACACACTTAATTCACTCCCTGGACACGAGAGAGCAATTTAACTTTGCCAATCAACCTAACCCTCCCTCTGAACAGCAGTGCGAATTACTGAGACAATGTTCCATCATACTGAGCAAATGCTGTATCATTTTTTTAATGGTTTTATACCCTGGTGTAACAAATGAACCCAAATTCAATGTATCGAAACGCTACTCTGTCCTTTACAATTTCACTCGTGCTGCGGGAAATGTTTCTGCACTCATATTTGAATGCGTTTATGTTGTTTCTTCCTCAGCTTCTTGCTTCTAGTAAACACATCAATCCAGAACAAGTCTGTCAAATGCTTTTCATTCCAACACAGTCATAAGATGAAGTTTGCAGAAGTCACGTGTTTGGCCGTTCACTGACAATCTGCCTCCCTGAGAGCTGCAGTCCTTCCCCACCTTTATTCAGGCAGCACTGTCCTTCCTGTGATACGCCCCATCGAGAATGGAAGGACAGGTATCAATACCCGCACTTGGGAATGGAGCGACAGTTTTAAAACGTTTACACTGTCCCCAGTGGAAAATTGAGCGCTGTGACAGGCGGGGTCACTTACCATTATACTACCGAGGGCAAGCGTGTCAAAGGAGGCTCTTCAACCAAATGTGGCCACACTTGTCAAAAACAACTGCCTAATGAACTGAATCCCATTTCAGAATGCTTACCCCACCGCCTTATATGTCTTGGCATCAAAAGTTCACATCTGAATATTTATTCAGGTTATAAGGGTTTCCGCCGCTCTGAAAAATGCAGACAGTGTATTCCAAATTCCAACTACCCACTGGCTGATAAAGCTTTTGCGCACATCTTCTCAAACCTTTCTGTCTTTCTCCTTAAGTCTCTGGCCCCTACTGATCGATCCCTGCATCAATGGGAAACTCATTCAGTCAACCCTGTCCATACTGAATCATGTCTTGTATACATCTCCTTTGCACTGCGACAAACACTCCACTCTGTCCTGTCTTTCTTCACAACTGAAATTCTTCAGCCCAAACAATATCCCGGTAAATATCTCCTGCAATTTTCTCAGTGTGATCACATCCCTGCTATAATGTGACTTGCAAAACTGCACACAACATTCTTGCTAAAGCATAATCGGCATTTGTTTTAAAATTTCTGGATTAGTATGAGGGCGATTCTGGCTAAGCAGAATTTATTGTCCATTCCGAATTGCCCAGAGGGCAGTTGAGACTCAACCATATTTCTATGAGTCTGAAGTCACATGCAGCCCAGACCAAGTAAGGATAGCAAATTCCGTCCCGAAATGACATCAGTGGAACAGATTTTTTTTTTCAACAATTGTCAATGGATCTATAGTAGTCATTAGATTCTTCCTTGCGGATATTTTTTGAATCCAAATTTGACAATCATGACATAGTGGGATTCAAGCCCGAGTACGCAGACTTTTACCTCGGTCTCTGGATTATCAGTCCCATGAAATTATCACAAGACCAACGCAGAAAGCCATAAAAGCTGATCTTTTCCAATAAAATGTCTTTTCACCAAAACTTCCCTGGGTCTTTTCCATGAGCCTAACGCTCCAATTATCTCTGGCCAATGTAAGTAAAAGCTGCTACATGGGGATTGATTTTACAACCGCGGTATCCAAATGGATCGATTTGCTTGAAGGTCGGCGAATAAAACCTGGAATAAAAGCCTGACTTCAGAAATAGAGATCATGACTTTAATTTCCTGCAGTCTCATTCATTCATGTCCCTTAAGCAGGGGATTCGATCATCTTCACCCAGTCCTGCCTACCAGAGACTCCAGGACCAGAAACAAACATGAGCTGACCCTTAGTTCAAGAATCACCACCGTGTGGGGAGGGAAGCTTGTCGGCCCTTCCAGTTTCAGGGTACATCGGAAGCATATCCCACCAGACCCCAGGGTATTCCCTGTCCCATAAGCCTGCATTTCCCATTGTTGATCCCTGTAACTGGCACATCTTTGGTCAGAGGGAGAAATAAAAACGCAAACACACAGAGAATGTGCAGACTGCCCACAGACAGACACCCGAGGCTGGGATCACACCCGAGTTTGTGGTGTAGCCAGACAGCAATGAACGAGGGGCGAAAAATAAATGTTGTCCTGACCAGTCATACTCACACCCTGTGGGTGAATGAGAAAGAATGGAAACACATTACCAACATGAAAAACGGGATTTGTATCTGTATGGACACAATTTGAAAGGATCGTTTACCCTGGGTAGAAAAAAGGACACTGATACCACAGAGAAAGCAGGGTAATGTAGGAACTGCTGGAAGGGATTCAGTTAACCACAGAAATGGAAACTCATTTCATCAGTAACACTGGGGAGAGACCGTTCATCAGTCCCGTGTGTGGGAAGGGATGACTGAGCAAAACAACCTCCGGAGACTTCAGTAGGATTACATATCCCATCAGGTGTTAGATTATGCTGTCAATGCTGCTGTTAATCCCAACCAGCTATTTGATCCATAGTGTCAATCATAGAGTCATACAGCATGAAAACAGGCCTGTCAGTCCAACCAATCCATGCTGAACATACTGCCAAACTAATCTCGTCCCATCTGCCTCCTGCTGTACCCGTTGAGTGGTTATAATGCCCTTGTAGTTTTATTGCTGTGTTGTTAATCCAAAAAACCAGGTAATATTTTGGGGACAAAGAGTTCAGGTCCTGGCATGACAGATAATGGAGTTTGAATTCAATAAGCACCTGGAATTGAAGAGTCGCGTGATGACCTGAATCAGATGTGTGGAAAATCCCATCTGATTCATTCATGCCAGTTCGGGAAGCAAACTGTTATATTCATCTGCTCTGTCCCACAGGAGACTCCAGATGGATAATACCGTGGTTGACTCTTAAATGTCCTCTGGGAAATAACTGATGTACTAGGCATGAAGAAATTTATTTTAAAAATCCCACTTTCCCATTCATGTTTGGAATCAATTGTCCATTAAATGTTGCAAACGTACCCTCATCCATCACTTCCTGAGCAAGATAATTGCACACGTAAAACACCTTCCTTAAAAAAAGCCTCACGTGATTTTTTTTAAAAAAATCTCTCTCTTTTCATCTTAAACAGATGCCCTCTCGCCTTGAAATTCCCCTCCTGGGAAAAGGCCGCTATCGTTAACTCTAACTTGCCTCTCGATAATTGATAAACTTCTATCAGGTCGCCGTTCAAACCCCTATCCTAGAGTGAAAACAGTCTCAACTAGGAGAAAGTGAGAACTGCAGATGAGAGATCAGAGTCCAGAGTGTTGTGCTGGGAAAGCACAGCAGGTCAGGCAGCATTTGAGGAGCAGGAGAATCGACGTTTCGGGGAAGAACCTGATGAAGGACACTTGCGCAAAAAAACATTCTCCTGCTCCTGGGATGCTGCCTTACCTGTTGTGGTTTTCCAGCACCCCGATCTCGAATCTGAAAATAGTCTCAGCCTATCCAGCTTTTCATTATAACTCAAACCTTCCACACACGGCAACATGCGTGCGTACTTTTCTGAACCTGCTCCAACTGAATAATATAATTCCAACAACTGGGCGACCAGAACTGGACATAATATTCCAGAAGTGGCCTCATCAATGTCCTGCAAACCTTCAACATAACGTCCCAACTCCTATACACGAAGGACTGAACAATTAAGGGAAGTATGTTAAATGCCTTTGAACCACCTTGTCTGTAGGTGATGCAAACTACAAGGAATTATGCACCTGCACCCGTAGCTTCCGTGTTTCCAACACTACGCAACTTGTTGTTGTACCAAAATGCAATACCTTCCATTTATCCAGATTGCACTCCATGTTACATTTTTCAGTCCAACAACTCATTGGATTAAGATCCTTTTGAAACTTAGATAATCTTCCTCATTGTCTACAATTCTGGCGTCGCCTGCAAACCGACAAAGCATGCCTGCAGTGAGTTCCACTGTTTTCTCATATAGATCAATGATTCATATTCACTTGTCGTGGCCGTGATTTAGCAGTGTGCAAATCATACAACAGTTAGTCATGCGATTAACCATGGGGAAGAAAGCCGCAGACTGCAGGGAGATATTAAACAATTGGAAAGAAAAATAGTGAAAGCAATTCATTCCAGGGAAGTTGGTGACAGTGAAGCAAGTTCAAACTTTATACCAGCCGCCCACGCTCCAGTTGTGGCACTCAGCTCTCTCAGCAAGCTGCACTGTAGATTGTTATAAATGGGGAAAAAATTCCCTTCTGCCCCGCCTTTGACCAGGAGCACTCCCAACCTCGGAATTGCTTGCGCCTCTAAACCGTCATAGAAATGCCCTGCATTCACCGGTTGTGTCACTGGAGTCCTCGAGTATCTGTGCGACCTCATTCCCATCCCAACTTCCAGTTGGATCTTCGCGACTGCGCCACTCAGTTCCTCTGATTCCGGGGCGGGGAATTGGGACTATGTGGCAGCAGTGGTTACTGCCTTGTGGGGGGAATCTGGTGAAGTAGCCGATGTTAAACTGCATTACTATTGAAGCATACATTTCAACAACACCTGCACTGTCCCCGGAGTTTTTGATGTTTTGGAGAAATCTATTTATCTCAGCCTTCAGCATATTAATGATGGAATCACCACAGCCTCTGCGAGAACCGATATTAAACGGTCAGCCCATTCTGAGTTCCCACAGATCTGCCACTGTTCGCTTCGCACTGATACTGTGCATTTGGTACGCTGCCTAACATTTCCTATAATACTGTACTTATTGCACGCAGTCAGTGTGTGCGTCTGTGGAATGCCCTGATTGTATAGTGGTTAGTACTCTGCGTTGTGGCCGCAGCAACTGCCGTTCGAATCCGAGTCACGGCAGTAATCGCTCTATCTGCCCCAGTTTTTGTGAAACACAAAGGAATCAGTTGTTTAACATGGTAATTTTTTCCAAGGTAATGATCTTTTCCCTTCAAATTCTGCTTGCTCACATCTCTGTGTTTTATATGTCAGAATTCAAATCCACCCGTTCTCAGAGATTTCTCTCCCTCCTTCGATCACTAACTGAACTTTCCGTCCCACATCCCCATTTCATTAATTTGGAGATGCCGGTGTTGGACTATGGTGTACAAAGTTAAAAATCACACAACACCAAGTTAGAGGTTTAACTGAGCACTAGTTTTCGGAACGCTGCTCTTTCATCATGTGGTTGTGGAGTCATTTCCTATTTCATTAAGGCACTGCAGAATCTAACACTGACTGTCACATTGATACCGTTCAGTCTGTGCTGCTGAGGTCACTGTTGCTGGATGAACGTGCCCCAACTCCACCATCGAGACCTGCAGACCAGTTGATCCATTTGGTTTCCGCTGTTGTGAGGCCAATCCTCATGTAGCAGCTTTTACTGATATGGACTTGCGATTATTGGGGGTCAAGCTCAGGAAAATGACACATTACGATATCGAGGAAAAGCGACGTCATTGAGAAAGATTAGTTTCACAGGTTTTCTGCAATGGCTGAGCTCTATTACCACTGGACTGTTAACTCAGACACCATGCAAATGGAGTAGGGACCCGGGTTTGACTCCAACCATGCCAGGTGTTAGAATTGAGATTCAATAAATATCTGGAATTACGAATCTAATAACATCTATAAATCCATGGTCAACTGTTGAAAAAACAAAACCATCGGGTTCACTGACGTCCTTTGAGGAAGGAAAATGCTATTCTTACCTGTTCGGGCCTCCAGGTGACTCCAGACCCACTGCAATATGGTTGAGTCTCAACTGCCCGCTGTGCAATTAGGGATCGCAATCAATACTGCCGAGCCAGCGACGCCCTCACATTGTAACAGAACAGGGGGAAAAAAAAGTTAATTCGGCTCGAGCTCGATTACTGTGTGCAGTTCTACAATTCACAGTACAGCAATGATGTGATCGCAATGGAAACATTGCAGGACAGATTCAATGGGATATTGTCTGGCCTGAAGAGTTTCAGTTATGAGGAGAGATTGGACAGACTGGGGTAGTTTGTCACCGAGCAGAGGAGATTGGAGAAGACACGACTGAAATGTACAAAATAATGAGGGATATGGATAGGATAGACTGAAAGAAACGTTTGTTATTGATGGAGGGATCGAACACTGGGGCCAAGAGATTTCGGGAAAAGGCAGAAAGTTTTGAGTAGATGTGCGGAAAGGGTCAGAAACCCTTCCAACCTGAAAAAAATTGAGATGTTAATTTGCCATTCCCAAACATATAAGACTGTGGGCTAAACAATGGAAGACTTGATTCAGGTGGTTAAGCAGTTGCGTTGGACAAGTGCAGCCACAACAGGCTGAAGGGCCTCCTTCGATGTTGTCCTCCATAGTATCTTGGTTCGTGTCCCTCATGCTTGGCCATCCATTCTCGATTGGATATGCCACAGGAAAGACAGTGCTGTCTGAATCAGCTGGGGAAGGACTGCAGCTCCTGGGGAGAGAGAGTGTCAGTGAAAGTGCAAACACGTAACTTCAGCAAACTGCACATTGTGTTTGTGTTGCAATGAAAACCATTATATAGAGTTGTTCCTGACTAATGTGTTTATTTACAGCAGGAATCTAAGGCAGAAAACAGAGTAAACCCATTCAAACCTGAGTGCAGAAACATTTCCAGCAGAACGAATGAGGCCGTACAGCGCTAAACCACGTTTGCGTGCATTGCATTCCGGTTGATGGGCGCAGCTTGCTTTCACTCGGCTGAGTTACCAGTGTGTAAATGATACAGATAGTGTTCGATGTGATGGTAGATTTGCTCAGTGGTTCGAACTGCTGTTAAGTCTGTAGGTTAGGTAGATTGGTCATGTTAAATTCCGCTGATGCGTCCAGAGAGTGAATTCAGTAAGTTAAGTGAGTGAGCCATGGGTAACACAGCAATAAGGTCAGCAGTCACACGATGTCAGGTTTTATTCCAGCAGGTTTATTTGAAATCACAAGCCAGGGGCCTGCGGGGATAGAGACGGGAGCTAGATCTGGTTGAGATGCTGTTCAGAGTGTCCCTACAGACTCGATTAGCAGAACTGTACTTTCTGCCTTGTAGGGAATCTGTGATTCTATCAGAGAGGACAATGCCAGCGTTTACTGGGCTGCTAAGACATTGGAGACGATGCTGACGGCGTTCATTGGGGATGGAATTTTATTTATTTGTGTGTTGAAAAATTTGACACTGAACCAAGGAAACCCGAATGGACGTTTTCCTGAGTATTTGAGGTTTGGAGAGAGTAAATAGGTGGTAAATTCACTCTTTCAAGTTCGTAAATTTCTGAACGTCAGGTTTTCAAAACCATCGATGTAGGACAAGGAAATGATGGGAGCAGACTTTCTGTCACTCAGAGAATCCGTTTCCAAAATACTTGGAAAGGCACATTTAGAGACGCACAAGCAGTGAGTTTCACCAGGAGAGAGACAGCCTGTGGCCAGGTAAAAGTGTAAAAGTGGGGTCTGGGGGGTAGAAGGTGCGAGGAAACAATGTCTAATTTGGACGACTTCAGATGCAAAGAAATATCGGAAACGTCTGCAGCTGAGTACGATTCAGCAAAAAAGAAACTCAGAGTTTTGAAAGATTTCTATTAATATTCCACATGAAGCATTATAAATGGAACTGACCAGATTTTGGATATTGTCAAGGAAAGCTATTCCATAATGTACAGGAAGTGACCCGTCTCTTGGAGATCGATTTCCTGCTTTCATCCCATGGCTTAAAGGTGGGAGGACAATCGCCATGATGTTGGGTTCATTTGACAACCACTGAAATCTGCCAAAGTAACTGAGCATGAAAACTGGCATCTTGTTTTGTAGTTTAACCTTCTGCTTTTCTCATCAGTATTTTCTTTAAGCTCAAATGAATTCGGAGCAAAATTGAATGCAACATTTAACGTTCCAATCACATAAATCAAATTCACTTCCGATCATTGCAGTGAACAGAGTGAAATTGCACCAAAATTAATAAAATTAAACAAACAAAACTGCATTTCCGAGAATTTTACCCAGTTCAGGTTCAGCCATGTGAGAAAGACCATCGAGCTAAAACATCACCTTCACTTCTCTCTCCATATATAAGTCTTCACATGAGAGAGAAAATGTCTGAATAAATTATGCGTCAAGACTAAATGTGCGTGTGAATGTGACGGGAATTTCATGTTTGCTGGTTCATTCTGAGACAGTTCCGACTCGGAATGAATCAATGACAGGTATTCCTTCCAAGGACGAGGTCAATTCCTTGGATTTTGCTGGTAATATTATTCCAAATAAGCAGAAAAATAAAGGTGTGTATTCGATTCCGCTCAGGGAATGTCTTATCCCCTCGGTGCAGCACATGTAATCTTGATGTGGTCTCATGTGAGACCCTTTGCCATGGGTTGTCGCGGCCCAGAGGTTAAGGCTCTGTCACTGTGCACAGTGGATTTGAATCCTACTCTGGCTGTTGCGTCTATCAAACGCAGCTGTGGTTTCCCTCTGTGCCTCGCATCTTTCGTATACACTGGATGGAGATTCTTGCCCATGCCCTTCGTTGCACCAGAGATTGGTGATAAATCGATACCATATCAAAGTAGAAATACACCAATTTGTTTCTGTTGTAAGTTAAATTGGGATAATAAAAAGGAGTGCAATGTTACTTTCCTCCTTTCATTCCATCTTGACTTTCTATGAATTTATATCGAATGAAAGCAAAACAAATAAGGAGAGATCGGGTGCAATAGTTTATCCAGTGGGATTGTGAATTTTAATGCAACACTCCACACAAAGTTCTGATCAGTATTTCAAACAGTCAATTGGAATTGGAACTGCAGAAAACTTCTCCTATGAAACGAACCTTTCAATCTTTCACAAACTACTGCTGAGTAGATCATACCGCAATCCATCATCCAGCGTGATCACCAAGTTGCCAACAACATTTGATCCACGAATTTTCTTTAGCAATCACACCTTCTGCACATATTCGTCTGTGGTATGACCAGTGCCATTTGTTGTCTCCAGGCCACAGCACATTCCTTGTTCATCAGTTTATGAGCCGAGTTCCTGATCTGTCTGATCAGTTTGATAAAACTTTACTATCACATCATCCCATCCCCTCAGAATTCTAAACTTATCAATAAAATATTGAGTTAGACCAAATGATATAGGATTGGAAGTCGGATATTCAGCTCATCGAGACTGCTCCACCATTCAACGAACTTATGGCTGATCTGATAATCCTCAACTCCATTCTCCTGCCTTACCTCGACAGAGCTTCATCGTCTTTCTGGTTAAATATCAGTCTGGCACAGTTTGAAAATACACAACCCAGCCTCAACAACAGTTTTAGTAAAGTGTTCCACCGATTCACTGGTCCCTGAGCAAAGAAATGACTCCTCATTTCTGACTTAAATCGGCAATATCTAATTCTGAGTTCATGTACTCTGGTGCTCTCCTCATACCAGAGGGTAAACCACATGCCTGTACCTACCCTGTCAAGACCTTATGAATAATGAACGTTTATAAATGTTTTTATGTGATTATACAGGTCCCCTCCGCCTCTTTTGATCTAATGGGAACGTTAGAACTGGCGTAAGATGAGGGAGTGGGGATGAGGAAACTGATGAAGTCCACATTGATGTCATGGGGTTGAACGGTCCCGAGAAAGACGATGAGGCGTTCTTCCTCCAGGCATCGGGTGGTGAGGGAGTGGCGATTAAGGTGGCTCAGGGCTTACATGTCCGTGGGAGAGTGAGTCGAAATGTTTGGCCATGCGTCAGTGGAGTTGAAGCTTGCAGTTGTCCTGAGATGTTCTCTGAAGTGCTCTGTCAGAAGACATCCCCAATTTAGAGGCGATCGCATCTGGAGCAGCAGATACAACAAATAACACGTGTGGGAGTGCGGGTGAACGTTTGATGGATGTGGAAGGCTCCATTGGAGCCTCGGATAGAGATGAGGGGGGAGATGTTCGTGCAGGATTTGCAATTTCCGTGGTGGCAGAGGAAGGTGCAGGGAACGAATGGTGGGTCATTTGAGGGCGTGAACGTGACTAAGTAGTCGCGGAGGGAAAGGTGTTTGAGGAAATCGGATAGGTTTGGGGAAGGAAATATATCCCTGGTGCTGGGGTCAATTTCGGGTGGCGAAAATGTCGGCAGATGATGTGATTTATGCGGAGGTTGGTGCAATGGAATGTGTGGACTTTCGTCTGTCCTTGTTCCGTCCATGTAGTGTTTGGAGATGTGGGGTTCATGGATGGAGTGCGGGACAGGGATGAGATGCATTACAGAGCATCTTCAAACACATGGGAGGGGAATTTCCGATCTTAAATGAAGGAGGCCTTCTGGTGTGTTCGGTGGTGGAACTGGTCCTCTGGGAGCAGATGCAGCGGAGGCAGAGGAGTTAGGAACACAGGAAAGCATTTGTGCAGGAGGTGGGGTGGGAGGAGATGGAATCCACATATCTGTGGTTTGTCAGTGGGTTTGTTAAAAATATCAGTAACGCAGACCTCCAGGGATATTTTTTTCCCTCCCCACCCCGATCCACTTTCCACAATGACCGGTCTCTCCACGACGACCTCGTCAAGTCCCCGCCCTCCAATGACCCCCGTCCCCTCCTGGCACCTTCTCTGCCACCACAGGAATTGCAAAACCTGCGCCCACACACCCTCCCCCTCTGTCCAATGCCCCAAAGAAGCCGTTCACATCCATCAAAGTTTCACCTGCACTTCCACACATGTCATCTATTGCATCCGTTGCTCCCGATGCAGTCTCCTCTACAGTGGGGCCACCGGCCATCTTCTCACAGAGCGCTTCAGAGAACATCTCCAGGAGACCGGCAACAATCAATCCCAACGCCCCGTGACCGAACACTTCAACTCCTCCCCGCCACTTTCCCGAGGACATGCAAGTTTTCAGACTCCTCCACGGCCACTTCCTCACCACCCAACCCCTGGATGAAGAATATCTCATCTTCTGCCTCATGACACTTCAACCCCATGGATTCAATGTGGATTTCACCAGTTTCCTTATTCCCCCACCCCGCCACCCACCTTACACTCGCTCCAACCTTCCAGCTTGGCACTGTCCTACTGACCTGGTCCACCTGTCTATCTTACTTCATACCTATCCGCTCCACCCTCTTCTCCGAACGAACACTCTTATCCCCACCTCCATCCACCTATTGCACTCTCAGCTAAATTCTCCCAAGCCCCACCCCTCCAATTTATCTCTCCAACCTTGAGACTCCCAGCCTTATTCCTGATGAAAGCCTTTTACCCAAAACGTCTTTTTTTCTGCTACATGGATGCTGCCTGACCTGCTGTGCTTCTTCAGCACCACTCTAATCTTGACTCTGATCTCCAGCATCTACAATACGCACGTCCATCCAACTGATTCTCCTGTCCATTGATCTTCAGCGATCATGAATGTCCACGCCAAGATCTCTTTGTTTGTCTGCACCACACAGAATACTCACTGCTATTATTTCTTCTCCCTAATTTCGTTAACACTCCTTGGTCTGGATTCAATTCCATTCGCCATTTTCCTTTCCACCAGATTGATACTTCCTTGCAATCTCTGACATTCGTCGTCATAGTCAACTGCACGACCAATTGTTGCATCATTAGCAAACTTCTGAATTTTGGCTCCTACAACTAAGTCTACATCACTGATCTACATCAGAAAACAATGGAACTCCACTTGAAACACGCATCCAAACAGGGTTCATTGCTGGTTGGGACGAACAGCTGCAATAACAGCAGTTTCGATCTCCTGCTGTCATTTGTAAACTCACTGTTGACTCTGTCAATTGTTCTCCTGAGGGATTAGTTCTCCCATATGGAAGCTGTGAATTACCTGTGCGCATTGTGACTGAGCAAGTGAGTTTACAGCTAAGCAGGTAATTGATTCACTTCCTGCAGTCACCCCATGGCCCTAGCTTCTTGGCGCCGTGGATATCCTTGTGTCTATTTTGTTTGATAATCAGTTGAATTCGAGTCCACACAGGCACGATTCCCATTTTCCCTGTTGTGCATGTATTTTTATTCTTCCTTATTCTCCCACGGAATATTGTTATCCTTGGTCTGAAGAGCATTTGTTGTTCATTCTTAATTCACCTTGAACTGAGTCAGAGGGCATTCATGGGTGGCTACATTTTTCTGGGTCGTAGTCCCAGGTTGCCTGGACTCGTTATGGTCGGCAGATTTCCCTTTCGAAGGAACATGAATAAATGAGTTTTCAGCAATATAAAGTTATTGTCTCTGTTGCTGAGATTGGGTGTATTTTCCAGATTTTACTCATAGAATTTAAGTAACAGCAGTTGCCGCATTCCAGTCTCCAAAGATTACTAGCCCAATACATCGACGCTGCACTAACAGCTCTCTGCTGCATTTCTCCATTCGAAGAATGACATTGTCAAATCAGGTTATCCAAAATGGAGAGAGAATAGGACGTGTTTCTGTGTTGGAATGGAAGCAATGTACGCTGGATTGGAATGTTTACTGGAGCAAGAGAATGGTGTGGAGACGATGTGAGCAAAAGCAGTTCTTCCTGTAAAAGTAACAAAATACCGCTTTGTTGAGGAAAATCTCTTAGAAAGCTTTCAATACATCGACCTCTCTCTGAAGGCTCCAACACGCTTTCTCTGAGCCAACCCTCAGTGCGGGTTAATGCTGCTGCTGAATTTTAACAATATAATAAATTGAGACTAATATGCCCTTCCACCTCGCCTTTGACCAGAAGCACTCCCAGCCTCAGCATTTCACGCGCTTGGATAAATAGACAAAGTCTTTTACCTGTTTCGGGGAGTCCAGAACGAGATTTCGGTTGAGAATGGAAACATATAAAAGAAACCTAAAGGTTTTCTTTTTCACACAGAGGGTGACGCGTGTATGGAATGAGCGGTCAGAGGAAGTGGTGGAGGCTGGTACAATTGCAACATTTCAAAGGCATTTGGATGGGTATGTGAATAAGAAGGGTTTGGAGAGATATCGGCCGGGTGCTGACAGGTGGGACAAGATTGGGTTGGGATATCTGATCAGCATGGACGGGTTGAACCAAAGAGTCTGTTTCCATGCTGTACACCTCTATAACTCTATGACTCAATGACTGCACCTTTACCAGTCATGTCGCTGGTGCCATAGAATAGCTTCACGTGTTGATTTCCACTCCCACTTCCGGTTTGGTATTCGTGGCTCCTCCACGAAGTTTGTCTGATACCGGTTCTCAGAACTGGGGTTATGTGACTGACTACAGCAATGGGTACCTCCTTGTGTGGGGAAATTGGTGAAAAAAACTGTTATTATCGCATTGATATTAACACACTGTTATTTAAACATACATTACACTAATATCCCGCACTACCCCCTGAACCTTGTTGTTTCTAGAAATCTATCAAACTCAGTCATCAACACGCTGTCCTCGATGGAACCACCACAGCGTCTGGGGATATCGAATTTAAAGATTCAGCTAATTCTGAATTCCCACATGTCTGCTATCGCTCGCCTAATATTCCTGTTGTGCATCTGCTACTCTTCCTAACATATCCTCTGTCACTGTGATTATCACTGTTTTAAACGCGTGTCTCCTCATGACTCAGTGATTGTTTAATTATTAAAAGATTCTGCACTTTGGCCGCAGTAAGCTCGTTAGAATCCGAGTCACTGCATGTTCCTCCTTGTGACTCATGCTGAAGAAACACGGAAAGGAATTAGTTGATTTTACATGAAAGCATTCTCAGAGATTACTATTTTCCCCCATCAAACCCCACTCTCTCACACACATCTCTGCGATTCATATTTAAGGATTCAGACTGACCCATTCTCAGAGAATTCCCTCCCTCCCGCAATCACTTACCACCTTTAAGGTCCCCCTCCCATTTCCCTTACAATCACTTTCACATTGACCCCGTTCAGCCTGTGTTGCTGCGCTCACTGTTGCTGGGTGACCATGCGTAAGTGTCACCATCGGGACCTTCAAACCAGTTGATCCATTTCGATACCGCGGTTGTGAGATCAATCCTCAGGTTGCAGCTTTTACTGACATGGACCAGCGATTATTGAAACATCAGGCTCAGGAAAAGGGCACAGGGAAACATTGAAGAAAATAAACTTTATTCAAAAAGCACCAGTTTCTGTGGACTTCTGCATCATTTATTTCACTTGTTCATTCGGCTCTAGCGAGACTATTGTGTGAAGTTATGCAATTCACATTATAGCAGGGATGCGACAGCACTGGAAACAACACAAGGGAGATTTGCCAGGATATTCTACGGGCTGAAGAAGAGGGATTGGACAAACTGGAGACATACAAGGTTATGGGTCAAGTGATTTTAAAAAGGAGTTAAGGAATTCTTATTGGGCAATACAGATATTCCGTTCCAAGTACGGGTTATTAATAACTGCCCTTCCATTCTCGAAGGGATATGTCACAGGAAGAACTGTGCTGTCTTAATCAACGTTGGTGAGTACTAATGCTCCCGGGGAGACAGACTGACAGTGCAAACATGTGACTTCTGAAAGCTGTCCCCAGTGTCAGAATTGGAATGAAAATCATTTGGCAGTTTTGCTCCTTTGTGAGGTGTTTTCTTATAACAGGAAGCTCAGGATGATATGCATTCTACTGCCATTTCTTCACTAACCCATACAGCTGAATACCGGCACTGTGCAGGACAATTTCTCTCTGTACACCTCGTCCAATCCTCCTTGACCCTCCAGCACTTTCCCATATGACACCATTCCACGAAATCCCAGGAGGTGTAATGCTGCTCGATTACGATGTCTCTCCTCACTGTGTAAGGTTCCAGTGATTTATCTGCCCATCACTCAATTTAGCAAACTGCATTTCCGGCTCACAATGTGATATCGTCTAGACTGGGGAGAGAAAAACAGAGCGGGTGACAAACGTGAGTACAATATACGTTCTATCTGCAAGCAAGGAAAGCTTCAAGGTCCCTGTCACTGCAACATCCCACTGTGTTCCCATGCCTCCATTTCAGTTTGGTCTGCTGCAGAGCTCCCGCATGGCAAAGCGCAAGTTTGAAGAGCGGCACGTCATTTCCTACTGAGAGACCATGCGATCTTCATATCCAACATCAAGTTCAATCATTTTAGACCCTGTGCACCTTCTTTCACCCTCCTGCCCCACATACACATACCATTCGTTCCAAAGGCGGATCGTTTGGCTCGAAAATCTCTCCTCAGATCCACTAGACCTGCTGATTTTGTTCAGATATTTCTGCTTTTCTTTGGATATTTTTGTTCTGTTCTGATCACCAGCCACAGGAAACGTGTGTTTGCACGGGAGGGTGGTCAGAGGAGATTTATCAAGGTGGTGCACGAGCTCGACTATTCCCCCTGCGAAGATAAGCGAAAGTGAGGGCTGCAGGTGCTGGAGCTCAGAGTCCAGAGTGTCGTGTTGGAAAAGCACAGCACGTCAAACAGCATCTGAAGAGAAGAGAATCGCAGCTTCGGGCACAAGCCACCACCAATCAATTACCAGCCGATGCCTGGAGGAAGAACGTCTCATATTCCACCTTAGGACCTTGCAACCACACGGGATAAATGTGTATTTCACCAGCTTCATCATTTCACCTCGTCCCCCCATTATTCCAGTCCAAAGCCCCCAACTAGGCATCGGTCTCTGGACCCGGCCATCAATTCCCCCCCGGAACTACCACCTTCTCCCTCACCCTCATCCACCTATCGCTTTCACCATCCTGACCAACAACCCCATTCCTCTCCCTCAACACCGACTCAAAATTATCATTCCTGATGAAGGGCATATGCCCGATACATCGATTCTCCTGCTCCTCTGATGCTGCCTGACCTGTTGTGCTTTTAAAGCACGACATTCTCGCCACTGCAAAGATAGATGAGCTCGACTGGAGATCTTTATCTGAGAGCGAAGAGAGCTGAGAGGAATTGTTTAACGTGCACAGAAAGGGGATAGATATGTGATACATGAATAAACTTCTATGGGAAGGGTCAATAACCAGGGATAAAGGTGAAACGCTAGAGAGAGGATGTTCAGAAAAGATTTTGGAAGAATGTTTGCATTCTGAGAGTGTCGTTTGTCTGGAACTCACTATTTGAAGGTGTGGTGAAGCGAAGGGTCATTAAAATGTTTCAGGAGTACTGAGCCGATCACTTGAGGGGCTAGACCAGACACGGAAAAGGACCAAGTACTGTAAACTGGGGCGAGAATAAAGAAATGCTTGATGAAAGACTTGAGCACCGTAACTTTTGGTGCGGTAAAATGGAGGCTAGAACAGCTCTGTGGCACATTGAAAGAGGTGTTGGACTTCTACTGAATTGTTAAGATTGCGATTCAAAGTTTGTGGGTTTGAGTTACAACAGAATCGGAGTTTAGTTCAGATTTCTGCTGAATGAATCCTGATTCACCATCAGTTCCTGTCGTCTGGAGTTCTTCTCCCTGCTACTGAACAGAGAAGATTCCTCACTTTCTGGGTGGTGAGTTTAAAGGGAATCATATCACTTGAAACATGAACACCCCAGAATCGACTTCTCATTCGCAAAACCCATTGCAGAAGCCCACTGTCTATAAACACATCCCCCTCCCACAGTTACAGAGTTTTTCAGCTTATTCTGTGCCTTTTTCCCTTTGGGCGATATATTGATGTGAATGTTCTGGGAAAAGACATTGATGTGTTTGGTCAGTCATGGTGACATCAAATGGTGGAGTAGCGCTGGCAAATGAAATGCCCCCCTCCTATTCCTCTCTGTCTGTGCTGTTTATGACAGAGGGTTTTAAACAATAATATGATGAGGACCCTGTGAATCTACACTACGGAATACCATGGACCTCCCCTTTTTTCCCACTGCTCTTACAGCTGGAATACACAGCTCCTGTTGTAGCTTTAGATCAGACAGTGGATGATTTTCCCAGGCGCTCTGTCAGACTACATGCTCCTTCACACAGGTTTCCAACTGGACACATGGAGCAACGGCAGTGTGGATATTGGGGATTCAGGGACAGATTTCCCCTTTGCCTGGCTAGAGTTCTGGCCCCGGTAATAATCCTGAATTTGGGAAATTCAGTATCTCACTCTGGATTCTTAACACCTTACAATTTCAGTATTCAGGAAAACCGTGCAACTTGTCCTTGGATGTAGCCCTGGTGAAGATTGATGATGAGTGCAGTATCTTTAATGCTGTCAGTAGGAACTTGCAGAAGGAAGTTAATGAAGTGTGGTTGAATCGAATTCTGTGCTAAATTGAAGCAGACCGAATGAGAAGCTCTGTGACACCGATAATATAACATTCTCTATAAACAACGCTGCGACCCACGGAAACCCAATTTTCACTCAAGTCTATTTTGCTCAACATTTTCCTGTGTCCCATTTCCTGAACCTGATGCTCGAATAGTCACAGGTCCATATCAGTTCCTCCTCCTCTGCCTTAGCTTTAATTTCAGAACCACAGCAAAAGTAGAACATGCGGGTCAAAGGTCCCAGAGGTACGAGTAGGGCACTTTATAGGCTTGCTGCTGGCGGCTCCAGTGGAACAACTGATCAGCTCTTGGCACTGAACAGTGTGTTAAAATGCCGCAGTTGTAATTTCAATCCTTATCTAACGCTGGTTTTACTGACGTTAATCAGGAATTATTGGAGCATCAGACTGAAGCGTAGTTGAAGACTAATGTCGAATAAAGCAGCATCGATTCTAAAACTCCTGTTTCTGATTTGTGGGATTGTCCTGTCTTTGGGAAAGGTATCAATTATTAACGGTAAAACTGCACATATCCCCCATGTCACTATCCATCAGTGGATTAAGAAACAGATATGATATTTTAGCTTGATGACGTTTTTCAAATCTCTGACACTGCAATGAATTACATTCTTGAAAAGGCTGTTAAACTCGTTTCATATCATCCTGTTTGCTGCAAACTCACATAGCTCATTAAACCGTTCGAAAGGAATTCGATTTATCTCTTAGGGTAGACTGAATGTTGTCAGCGAATCTGGTAAAGTCATGACAAATAGTTTTGCTGCTGTGCAGAACAGAGGGTTCCAACAGGAGTAAGGATAATTCTTGTCGCTGGATTTTTCGGACGGAGATCAGTGAGTATGAAAAGGTCTCAGTCCCGTTGCTGGTCATTGTGAACAAATGTTCAAGGCAACAGATGGTAAAGATAATGATGCTTGACATTGACAGGTCCATTTCTAATCACTAGAGTTACCATTGCATTACAGATCACGTGAGTGGAGGAGATGATGATCATTATGGCAACCTGAGACAGTGCGACAATTAATCCCACGTTCTTAGTCCCACTCTACACCATAAACCATTTAGCCAGTGGACTGAGGTAACCGGCTTCCATTTAATGCAAAACTAAAACAAACAGCTCAGTACATTAACAATTTGTAGTAGTTCACGTCGAATCAGCTGCGACACCTTTCAACACCACCAGCTCTTCTTACACTTAACATGTCCAGTTGCAGGTATGATGCAATTTCTTTCCGATGAACGCTAAACAATTTGTGAGCGTGTCACTTTTGCCTCCCCATCCAGGCAGCCCAGAATCCTTGCCTCTATTAAATTCCCTCTTTGTGTGTCTGCAACTGGCCTTTGAAATGCTGGAATCATCTTCTAATTTTTTTTTTCTGTCTGAAAAGTAATCTGCGATTTCAAAATCTCAGAATAAAAAGGACCTGCTGCAAACTTCGTTGTCTTTCCTCGCTGATTTTGAAGCTCTAACCTCTCGTTATACACTCACCTGAACGAGGTAATTTCCCTCTTATTTACCCTTACCAACCTCATATCCGCTGGAAGATTTCCATTAGGACACAACTCAGTCATTCCTGATTTATGTCGCGTGAATCTTCATCTATTCCACCATCTTATTAAATCCCTTCTTTTCTTTTATCGTGGCTATACCTCCCAGTAAATCTAATTTCCATCGTCTCTAACGATTTTGTATCAAGTGAACTCTGACCATATCCTTCCGAACCAAATTGAACCCCCCAACCCGCGTGTATTTCGTCAGTAAATCTCGCCCTGAGAAATGATGCTGGGTCTAATTCAACTCATGAAAACTTACCACTATGCTATGCAATCTCATTACTGCTACAGGAAAGATGAAGGCTATTTCACTTAGAGCTGAATCTGTTGGCTGCAGCAACATTGGGTCAAATCGCAGTCACATAGGTGACTGTTGTTCTCATTTTTATTTCTTCTCAACGTGTGCTGAAGTAACACAGTTCGAAATAAATTAATATTGTTAGACATAAGTAAGCAGGCGTCTTAAATCTGAGGTTATGAGAATAGGGCAGTTTTGATTAACATAGACCAGAGATTGTTCAAATCTCAGGCACATGAGATTGATAGAGAGCGATGTTGAGAGAACTGGACTGTCTTGGCAAATGCCGGTGTTATGAAGTTGTGGGTGTAACGTAATTTTAATGGTGCTGAAATGTCTGGCGAGCACAAGGAGTCCAGAACAAGGCAACAACATACCATTTGGTCAAAACAACTAAGAACTGTGTTACATGGATACAAAAATCAAATTTGAATTCGGCCAATCAGTTTAAATTATGTCCCAATCAAGTTGAAATTTGGTATTTTTACAATGTTAAAACTAATGAAACGATCCGACGTTTTGTGGGCCAAATATCGGACATTTTGAACAGTTACCAGAGCTGCAAAGAACAGCAAAGAGAGCAGCTAAAAGACCAACAGATGTAGGATGCTAGTAAAATCTCCAAGAAGTGCCTACCTGAGATATAGATTGCATAGAAAAAAAGCATCAACACCGATCTGAAGAAAAAGTCTACAGAGGAAGATACAAAGAGAAGATTCGACAACTAGCTGGTTTTTAAATTTAAACTTTTTTGTAAAAGTTATTGAGGTCGGAGTGAGGGAAGGTATTGTCGAGCAGAAGGTTTAGAGAAAAGAGTTGTAGGTTGATTATTCTCTGTTAATAAAAAGCAGTAAAGTTGTTATTTTTAACTTTAAGTAGTGATTTTTGGGTTGGTTCTTTGCCTCTGGAGTTTTAACAGAATACAGCACGGGGTGAATCCTTTCTGTTTTGTTGGTTTACATTAGCAGAGGGGGTTTACCCCGTCACGTAACACCAGATTCTGTGGTGGCTTTGTTGTTTCGCTCATTTGTACATTTTGCCTCAGTAACGATTTTGAAATTGTCCCTACACAAAACGTCCGTGCTTTTGCACCATTGTACAAAAGGTGCAGTGTGTCTAAGCGACGTTAATCCAGAGTGAGATACTGAATCTCCCTCCAATAACATTTGACGCTGATTCTATCTATCTATCCTGATATTGACCCATGAAAACAGCACTGCGCACTCTCCTCGAGTCTGGAAAATGATCCTTACACAGACAATGTTACATCCCGCTCTCAAGGGGCTTTTCATTCCATCGCTTTCAAATCCTCACACAATCCGTTTCAACAGATTTTGTCACTAAGTCATTTCTTTGTTTGTGCTCAAACACGGTGAGCAGAGGGTCACAGTTGGAGCGTGCTGACCCCGTAACCCAGAGGTCAGACCATACTCTGTGGACCGTAGTCTGCTTTTCATCATTTCACTAACAGCATGTATCTATGCTCTGCAAATGTTCACGCCTGTTTTAAGAAGCAAGATAAACAGTTCCTGGTTCCTGCTTTTGTTATCACACAGACCAAGACTGTAAATGCTGGGAACATGCACTGGTCGTGACTGTTTGCTCTCCCACATCCCTTTTCTCCCCAGCAGGTGGTAAGATGATGGTCTGAATCGCTTTCTTCTGTTCCCTGTCACTCCGGGATGATGTGAGCTGTGAAATCTGTTCTCTGAGCTGGTGGTAACGTGATAAAACTTATACACATTAGGTGCAACGTACCTGAGCGACAGGACTCACTGCAGTAACATCCCATGCTGATTCAGACAGCCGAGCCCTCGCTGTGACTTCGAGAAGGACACAGACACAGATGACTGGGAGAGATTCTCTCTTTCCCTGCAGTTCTTCACATTTCTATCTGTCTCAGATAGCGTTATTTGCACAAGGTTCCCTAAAGAATATTAAGTCCTGTGCATGCGCGATCTCTCTTTTATACAGCTTTCCAGAATTTCCATAAGTCCCACTACCTCTAACCCCCTCCCGCGCTCCACAACCCCGTGTTTGATAGTGGGCTGAGAAGCGCGTTCATATTTATCTACAATAACAATAATTGCCAATTGAAGGTGAGTTCGTCCAGCTGCCAATGATGGGAGCCCACTCGCAAAAGAAGTGGCTCGCACAGCCTCCGGGGAACCGGAAGTCAGAATGACAAGGAGCTGTTATTAAAACTCAGTGCGGCCTTCCCTCCGAAACAACAGAAAAACCCTATTTTTTCAGCAAGGAAACTCACATGATTTATGGATCATGCTTCTGTTTCGGTTTTGGCTTGTTGGTCTTGGGTGCGATATCGCCTCGGGTGGGTGATGTACATCCAAGAAGTCACACTTGAGCACTGGAGTTTTGTATTTGGTTGTATTTTGGACTCAGAATGTATAATTTTGATGAGCTCGAGTTCAGAACAAGGTACCGAAGCTTGGAGGTCGTTACAAGACTGAGAAATGGATTCTCTAACGTCAAATTATGCTGATCCTGTTAATGTGGATTTTGCCGTGTGCACGTCCTGTGCGGAGTAACCTGAAAGCCTTAATCTGTCCAAAATTTTGTTTTACTTATGCTGTGATCTACATGTCCTTGACTAGTGTGATCTGCCTTTACCAATCGCAGACAAAAGGTTTCACTGTACTAAGGTTCATGTGACAATCAATCAATCAAATAAAGTCAATCAATCGACCGACATAGACATTTTCTTATTGTTTGGGGGCTGCATAACCTCACTTTGCACTGTGACATATTTTGTGATTCTGAGTGAAATCACAGTTAAACCAACAGAATATGGCAAGTTAGTCACAGGTTATATTGACACAGTCGGAACACATCTGCACCACAGTGTGTCACACAATAATAGTGAAGACATTTTGAAATCATCCTCAGAGGTACAAGCCACAAGCCAGACGAAAAGCTGAAGATTGTGTGAGACTGCTGTGGTCAGCGCTAACAGAGCGGCCCAGTGGGGCGTATTGGGCTCATAACCATGAAATTAATGGATTGAAAACACCCTCTACTCGTTGACAATTCCATGTTTCAGTGTGTGTTCTGCCCCCTCCAGTGTTTCTCTATAATAGATCTCCATTCTACGCATTGCGTGCTGTTTCATTTCTGCTTCCTTTCATTAAATGTATCTGAAATGAATATTTCATACCGATACAAACGGGAAATTTACACAAATGAGGAAACACACTTGTGAAGTTCTGGAAGCTCTTTACCTGTTCTCTGTCGGTGTGCTCTGATCTGATTCGCAAAATCTCTTGCCAGAGCTGGGAATAAACTGATGAAGGTGAGACATATCAGTTGTAGAGTGCTCGATGCGCTTGACGCCCTGCAGTTATTCCCCACGCCGTTTCACGCAGCAGTGTTCTTCTTGTGAAATGAAAAGCTGTGAATTACAATTGGATCAATTTGTTGGAGACAGAATTGCGATACAGGCACAGCTCAGCATTATTAGGACATACATCACCAACTATGAATAACCACAGGGATATACAAGCGTCAGAGAGTCGCTTTGGGTTCGATGGGCTGAACAGCTTCTATCGGCGCATGAGTGACGCCACGCATTGATGCTGTCCCTCTTCCTGTCTCTGGGACAGAGCGGCTGATGGTGAAACAAAGTCTCCTTGTTAACGCTATCTTCTGCGTTAAACTGTCTGCAGCCCCGCAGCTCAGGGACGGAGGGATGGCTCTCAGTGAGTGAGACTTTCACTCGGATTGTCTTTATCTAGGAATGTTGGGCTCAGATGTTCACTGCTGCCCGATTGCAGCAAAGAAGCCGATGTTACTGTTACAAAAACCTTTCTGCAGGATTGCTGTGTGAAGATGGATTTTGAACAGCAAACAAGCTGCACAAAAATGGCCTCACTTGACTTTACCTGAGGGTAGAGAGTCCGGAGTACATTTGTGTCTTACCCACCAGCTCAACATCTTTATCGTTGGCTCAGATAAATGATATTTGCAGGAAGCTCCCAATCAAACTTGCTGATTCCCAGCACTTGATGGAATTGGCTGTGCCGATGAGAGCGAGCTTTAGAGTGTAACCACACTTGCCTCTCCTCACACTGCTTGCCGGTGGACGGAAATATCTGAATATTCTACCGATGGAGGCAACTTTGTCCAAGCAGAAGTGATAAGCAGTACTGTTCTGTGAACAAGGAGACAAAATGACAAGGCGATATTCTTAAAACACTTTGACGCTCAGAAATCTGAGAACAAATTGGGATGTAGTTGGACCTGACCGAATCTCAGCTGGTTTGGTGTTGGCAATGTAAGAGTGTCTAGTGCATGATCTTCGCGTAGCAGCTTGTGTTAAGACTAGCGGGGAGAATGTCTTAATTCAAGACGCCATCGAGCCTTGGTTGTTTGATTTCACTTTTGCCTGGTCGTCCTATCAACTGTTTGATAAAAAGATGTAAATCACTAAGTTGCACCCTTGAAATACCTTTGAGTTTTGGGGTCAGAAGTGTCATTGTAGTGGGCATGGCACAGTACCACATGTGGCGAAAGACAAACAAGCGTTAGAGGATGTTCACCCACAGAATCCCACTCTGAGTAAATCCACCATCTGGATATTAGCACAGTTCTGAGTGTGAAACTTTAGGAAGTGGGGACGTGAAATGATTGAAAACAGCGCTGCACAGGTTGATGAGAATGGTGTGGTATATGAGGAATGTCAAAAATAAAGGTCATTTGGAAAGTTGGGACAGGTCTCCTTGGAGAGCAGAAGGCCAAAAGCTGGCCTTGTTAAACCTTTCCAAGACATGAGTGGGTTAGACAGAGGGAATAAGGAAGGGGGAATGCTCCCTCCGCCTGAAAGGATCGAGAACGATTCGGAAGAGTTTTGAAGACATTAGTAAAAGAAGAAAAATGTACCTGAGGAGAAATGTTTTCACATAGGGTGTGGTTAGGGTCTGACATTGACAAAGACGCAGTTTCAAACGAGTTATTGAAAACTAATTCAATTTTCATGTTGGAAGTAAAAATATGTAGAGTTACAGGGAGAAGGCAAGAGAATCATACGAAAAGAGAAGCACATTTATCTCTGTAGAGAGCCAGCACAGCTAAGGTGTTTTGTTACACATTTGTGAATCTGACTGGAATCACAGTTCGACCAACAGGATGTAGGGAGTTAAACAACGGTGATATTGGCAAAGGCGGGACACATGACACAACAGAATGTTATCCAGCACGTACATGTCACAGGGAGGATGGCGCTGTCTGAAAATCCTGCAGGTTGTCCTGCGGATCAGGCACAGGAAATTTCACTATTCGAACCGAATCAGCCCGATGAAGGGGAGCCAAGGAGCCGGAGGCGCCTGCTTCAGAACTCAATTACTAAAGAAGCTGAGGCTCGAGTCCCCCCACTGCAATTTCTGTGGCTGCGGCGTGTTCAAATAAAGAGCAGAACCGGGAGTTTGCTTTGGGGAGACGGGGGTCAGTGTCCATCTTGCCATGATCGTGTTCGCCTCCCACACAGTAAATCGCGGGCTCAAGCTGCTTTACGTTCCAGGCAAGTTGAGGTTTTAACAAATTGGGTACGATTCCTGGAGATTTAACTGTGGTGTGGGAGAGTGCAGATTGTCTCAAGGTGTCTGTGCTGTCATGGTAGCGCTCGCCTCCCGCACGGAAAACCGCAAGCATCTCTACTGCTGCTTTATGTTCCAGGCAAGTTGAGCTTGTACTGGAACCGAATGGAGACTGTTATTTCATCGCTGTTGTGAAACAAAGTCCTGCGGTGACTCGACTCGTCGTTATTTGGTTTTCTGGCCAATGAGAAAATCGTTCCAATGAATTGCGATGTCATATGTTATTGAATTTCTCCCATTTCCTTTATTTCCATCCTGGAGACATCGGAAGGGAAAGGTAATCTAATCGAGACTGTGATTGGTAAAATTCACTTTTTATGGCCCATTCTTATTATGTTCTTTCTTTCTCTCTTTTCAGCATTGTCTGGGAAGTGGTGGTGCACTAAGGCTCCAGTATGTTTGAAAGAGTAGAGTCAGAATGGTGGGAGAGAGGAAGTGGGCTGGAGTGTTACAGCTTTGGGGGAAGAAAGGGGAAAAGATATTCCAGAGAAACGAGAATTGTCTGCTCTGAATTTCTGATCTGCACATATTCCTTTGTACAGGGTGCTAGATGGTGAAGATTTGCAGACTGAAATCTCAACATCATGTGCCGATCGTGATAAAGTTAACCAGCATTTGAAGAACCAAAGATAGAGAATCACTCGGCCAAAATCCTGCAACACTCTCCCTCCCAGAATTGTTGGTCACTCTGCACCAAATGGACTGTGAATGGTACAAGACAGCAGCTCACTACCGTGTTCTCAAGGGAACGAGAAATGGGGAATAAATGCTGGCTGAGCCAGTGATGCCCATATCCTGGAAATGGTTTCTATCTCTAGTTGCTGAAACCCAATTGATGTTACTGCAGAATGATGAGGGACCTGAGTGCATCCTCCAGGAAGAGCACCATCACATTACCCCTGCCTACACGCACACTGTAACACAGCAACGTCACGGGAACAAAAGGCAGTGAAGCCAAAGGAGGACTTAGATATAGTTCTTTGAGATAAAACCATCAAAGGAGATTGGAACACAGCAGGAACAGGAGACTGAGCTGGATGGTCAGCTGCTTCCCATTGCATGGTGGAGCAGGATCGAAAGGCCTTCTCCTGCTGCTATCTCCCAGGTATGTACATAACCATGGAGCCCGGGTAGGAAGAAGTAGACAAGGCAGGGATTCTCCAGGCGATTGCACTTCCACATCAGTTTTCAGTGAGGGATGGTTTGATGGATTTTATTTAACATTTAGGTCTTTCACACAAGGTTTGTGACTTTGATTTGCTTTAAATGTAAACGTTTTTTACACAATAAATAAATCTAAAAGAAAAGACACGGAATATCTAAATATAAAAGTTTTAAATTTTTAAATGCCCTTTAGATCAAAATCGTGTCTACTCCCGTACACCACCACTACCCAGTTACTCACACTCCAGGGAAACATTCCCTCCCTTTCTGAACCTTTGGTTTGCTTTAACTGCTTTTCACTTCGCTTTCTGTGTGCTGTGAAGCGTTCTTTTTTCTTCTACACAGAAGTGTTATCACATACGGCGGAGCAACCTTCCCACCATCAACATCATCATGACACCGTTTTGGTTTTTGTTAATATATAATCACCGTAAACCATTTGTAAACCAATTGAATATTTCCAAACAAAGCCCATTACGGGCCATGTAAACCATTACAAGTGACAGAATGGGAAGGGACTGTATCATAGTAGAGTTGTGGGGATGGGGCAGCGGTGGACATAAAGGACTGTATCCCCTGCGGTGCCCACCTCTATCTAAAGGCATCTAGAGCATTTATACACACCACCTGCTCCTTCTCCAGGGACACCCTGCCGTGTCGCCTTTATCCTCAATCATAGAATAGAATCCCAACAGTGTGAAAGGAGAGCATTGGTCCGTCAAACCCAACCGACCATCTGAAGAACATCATGCCCAGAGCACTCCATCCCTGTAACACTGAATTTCCCATGGTTGATCCACCGAGTCTGCACATTGCTGGATCTTGTGGACAATTTAGCACGACTGATCCACCTGAACTACACATCTTTGGACTGTGGGAGGAGACCAGAACACCTGGAGGGGACCCACGCTATCCTGTGGAGAATATGGGTACTCCATACAGGCCGTTGACCAAGGCTGGACTCCAACCTTGTACCTGGTGCTGTGAAGCAGCAGTGCTACAGTCACAATTTAAATCAAAACAGATGATACCTGCTCATTGTCACATTGCTGTTTGTGGAGACTTATGCCCAGAGAGACATCCCGTGGTTCAGAAAGTGGCAATATAAATTCAGTCAACTCCAGCCCAGTTAATGTGATTAAGAGCTACACATCAATACTCCAACAGTGTCATCGTGTACAAGGTCCAGTCCTGACTCTGATGAACAGTAACTGCAGAATCAGAGTCCTGCAGTGATGTGTGAACTCTACCCCACACGGAGCAGGGGGATGACCACTTCCCTGTGTGCACTTACTGGTCTCTCAGTCCTGTTGAAGATGCAGCAAATCCCTTGTCGCACAGAGAGGTAAACAGCTCCTACCTAGTGTGGTCTCGCTGTGGTCTCAGCAGGCCGAATGAATCACTGAATCCCTTCTCGCACATTGAGCGTTTGAATGGCCTCTCCGCTGTGTGGCCTCGCTGGGGTCTCGGGGGCAGGATGAATCACTGAATCCCTTCTCACACACTGAGCATCTGAATGGCCTCTCCCCTGTGTGGTCTTACTGAGGTCTCAGGAGGCAGGATGCATCACTGAATCCCTTCTCGAACATTGAGCGTTTGAATGGTCTCTCCCCTGTGGGGCTCACTGGAGTCTCAGGTGAGGGATGAATCAGTCAATCCCTTCTCACACACTGAGCATCTGAATGGCCTCTCCCCCTGTGTGGGCTCACTGGGGTCTCAGCAGTTGCGGCATTTCAGTGTGTCTCATCCCACACTGGGCGCAAGTGAATGACCTTTTCCCCAGAGTGAGTTCTCTGGTGTTTCAGCAAGTCAGAGGACTGAGTGAACCCTTTCCCACACATTGCACAGGAGAATGGCCTCTCTCCAGTGGGGATGAACTGATGTCTTTGCATAAAAGAGATTTGAATGAATCCTTTCTCACACATGGAGCAGTTGAAGTGTCTGAATCCTCTGCGCCCTCTCTGGTGCCTCAGCAGATTGTAAGATCGAGTAAACCCTTTCCCATATGTGAGGCAGGTGAGCGGCCTCTCCGCAGTGTGACTGTGTTGATGAGTGTCCCACTGGGAGGGGTAGGTGAATTCCTTCCCTCCTTCCCCACATTTGCACAGCCTCACGCTGGTCCTGTACTGATGGTGTCTTCCCAGATCACATGACCAGTTTAATCCTCAACCATGCGCACAACATGGGAATGGTTTCTCTGGGCTGGGAATGCTGCTTTCCCTTCCATATTACCCATAATGATCAGGACCTGTGGAATTGGGTGGCTCTCATATCGTTTTAAAGTGTGAATTTCCCATCCGTGAATCCTTTGGCTGTAAAAGAAGTTTATCTCTGTCCTTATTGCAATAATATTGCAGGAGGAATTGAGAACAGTTCGTAATTTACTCTATTATTCGTTTCTGATCAGGATCTGATTTCTCTGCTCTCAAGGTTGACATCAGTCTGTCTCACACATTGTTTCTATCCCTTTAAATGAGAACAGCAGTGAAGGACAGTGTTCCGTTAAACAGCCAGACTCTACACATGCTCCAATGGCTCAAATGAGCAACTTAAAGCTGCAGCTATGCTTTCGTGTCTGCAAGGGAATGGGGAGAAGCTGGAAAAGAGGCTGGATCAATGAGAGGAAGTGAATTTCCCAGGCTTTGGAGAAGCAAGGACAAAACTGCAGGACAGAGTCTGAGTGGAACTAAGTTTTTTTTTATCAATCGCCACTTTTGTTTTTTTGTCCCTCTGACTCCTAGCTCATCCCACAACGCCCAGCTCCAGCTTTTCCTTTAGTTCTCTGAACGTGGAAAACTTGAACAATGCAATGATCTCAGTTATGTGTCCTACTGTTATCATGATGCTGAAAGCAAGTTAGCAACATTTTAAACAACTTTGTGCACTTAACCAGCAGAACTGACACCTCCTCCATTACTTACACTTCTTGACCCATGATACCAGCTTCTATGACAGTTATAATTATTTGACCACTTGGTTAAAGCCAGGTAAGTCAATTCCAACAACTATTAATAGATCGTATCGAAAGAGGGTGCCCCTCAACTGACATACATTTCCCAAATGTGTTTTTTTCTTTGAAAACACTTGACATGTCTGGCAACCTGGCAATACAGCATACAGTAAATTGACGGTCTCAGTAGCCACTTCCAATCCATGAAGCAACCAGCAACATACACCAGTGAATTGATTTCTAACAGCAGCATTGCCAATAGACAATAGACAAAACTCTCCTGCCCTCTCAGGAGAGATTGCGGAGATTGAAGCTGTCTCCTTGAGCGTATCTAAACATGAAACACTTGAAATGAACACATTTTTTTAAAGAGCTCAATAGGAATGATACAGGAAGGATGTGCTCCCTGGCTGGTGTGTCTGGAATGAAATAAACACTAACTGTGGTATCTTTAACCAGCGTCCCCTTCAGCTACATCAATGTTGCGCATTTCTGAGCTCATCCAATTTCACTCTCTTGAGCATTCCCATTGTTAACTGCTGTAATGTTGGGGTCCATGAAAATTCATGAGATTTGCAATTTTATTCCCAAACCTCAACCATCTGTCATTCACTTTTACTCACTGAGACACTCGTTCAATTTGCCCTCTTTACCAAACTTTCCTTCACCTGCTCTGATTTTCCCTTATTTGGCTCAGAATTAAGTGACCATAGAACTTTTATAGTGTAAAAGGAGGCCATTTGGCTCATCAGCTCCCCATAGAATCCTCTTCTCTCATGCTTTTCTTCTATCTTTTCCCCAATTCTACATTTCCGATGTTCCAGGGAGGCATGGTGGCAGAGTGGTTAGCACTGCTACCTCATTCCGCCTGCCACCTGGGTTCAATTGCCACCTTGAGCAACTGTCTGTGTGGAGTTTGCACATTCTCCCCATGTCTGCGTAGGTTTCCTCCCACTGTCCAAAAATGTGCAGGTTAGGTGAATTGGCCATGCTAAGTTGCCCGTAGTGTTAGGTGTAGGGGAATGGGTCTGGGTAGCTTGCTCTTCGGAGGGTCGGTGTGGACTTGTTGGGCCGAAGGGCCTGTTTCCACACTGTAGGGAATCCAATGTTCACTTCATTGTACCTGGCTCCATTAGCAGTGGATTCCTAATCTCAACCTTTTGCAGAATGAAAATGGTTTGTCTAAATGTTGCAAGTGCATCGTTGCCAATTACCTTGCATCGGTGCCTCACCATTCTTGATTCTTTCACAAATGTGAACAGTTGAATTATGATTCCTTTTTAGCAGCTTCCCTTCCATCCGGGCTGCAGGTTATGTTTGCAGCCAGGAGGAGTCCATGGACAGTGTACGTATTCACTGTGACAGGTTCTAGCCTCTGTGCAGTTCCCTGAATGGTCAGCTTCCCAACATTCAGTGACGTATCAGTTCAATGTTCCTGATCCTGAGCTGTGCACGGTGGAAGCCACAGGGATGTTGAAGGGTCTTCACTTGGTTAAAACTAATCTGTAGACCCAGAATGCACAGCGTGAGAGAGGCGGGTTACTGTCAGAACAATAGAGGAGAATATGAGAGTCCACTTGCCCATCAAGTCCACTCTGCCATTCATCAAAGCTATAGATCACACAATTGTGGCCTTCCCTTCATTTTCCTGGCAGGATTTGCTTCTTCTCTGTCCATTTGTCTGTGCCTGGTTATCCAGCGAGATGAAGTGTGCGGGGACAAGCATTGGACTTGATACCTGGTTATCCAGCGAGATGAAGTGTGCGGGGACAAGCAGTGGACTTGATACCTTCCAGAACTATTGGACCCTTAGGACACAGGGTGTCTCACAGACACGGAGAAACACATTCTGATTCAATTAGACAGCTTCCCATGTCCCATTCCGTTGTTTTGGACTTTGTTGCTGATTTTGGTTTATTTTAAATTTTGGTTTATTTTAAATTGATTGGATTAAAAATTAAGTGTAGAAAACAGCGAAGAAAAAGCCCCTTCAGGTCGCTACACAGAGGCTGTAAGCTCTCCCACTGACTGTATAAAAAGCCAATGGAATGTTCTCAGCCCCTGCCCAGTGCTCTCTCCTTTCACATTGGTGAGGGTGCTGACTGGGTGACAGGTTCCCATCGCTGATGAGCATGAGTGAATCCTTTGGTAATTAAACAACAATCTGATATGTTTTATGGTCACTATTCCTTACTGACAAACCCACCAATTACTACATTAATTCCCCCTGATTTCACAAGCTGTCTTTCAGTTTATTCTTTATCTCAAACATTGAAAAACATTATGTCAATTCTAAAGTGTTTTATAAAATGGGGACATGCAGTTAATAGACAGATCAAACATCACCCCAAGATCAAAGATAGATACTTCATTTAATATAAAATGAATAGTGCTAGCTTTTAGAACATTTCGAGTGAGGAGAAACTGCACTTATTCTGTGTGGTCTGGGCTTCACGTTAACATGTGCCTTTTTGAAACTAAATCAATGTCACATGGACAAGAAACTGTGGATATGGCGGGGGTACTGTGGGAAGGCTTTCAATTACCCATCCAATCTGTAAACACATTGGTACAGTCAGATCAGGGAGAAACGTTCACCTGGTCGAAGTGAGGGAAAGCATTCATAAAGTCCGCTCACCTCCTGGCTCAGAAGTGTCTTCACTACGTTCTGCTGCTCTGTGTGTGACATGGAATTCATTCAGACCTCCAACCTGCTGACACACCAGTGAGCCCACACTAGGGAGAGACTGTTCCCCTGCTCTGTGTGTGACAAGGAATTCATTCAGACATACCACCTGCTGACACACCAGTGAGCCCACACTGGGGAGAGTCTGTTCCCCTGCTCTGTGTGTGACAAGGAATTCATTCAGACATCCCACCTGCTGACCACCAGTGAGCCCACACTGGGGAGAGAGTGTTCCCCTGCTCTGTGTGTGACAATGAATTCATTCAGACATCCCACCTGCTGACACACCAGTGAGCCCACACTGGGGAGAGATTGTTCCCCTGCTCTGTGTGTGACAAGGAATTCATTCAGACATCCAACCTGCTGACACGCCAGTGAGCCCACACTGGGGAGAGACTGTTCCCCTGCTCTGTGTGTGACAAGGAATTCATTCAGACATCCCACCTGCTGACACACCAATGAGAGCACACTGAGGAGAGACTGTTCCCCTGCTCTGAATGGAACGAGGAGTTCATTCCGAAACCCCACCTACTGACACACTTGTGAGTCAACACCGGGGAGAGACTGTTCCCCTGCTCTCTGTGTGACAAGGAATTCATTCAGACCTCCCACCTGCTGACACACTAGTAGGTCCACATTGGTGAGAGACTGTTCCCCTGCTCTGAATGTGGGAAGAAATGCACTGTCATTAAGGTGAATTAATTACCAGCGATTTCCCACGGAATGACAATGATTGGATTTTTGATTTTGGTTGTTCACAGGGTCATCGCATCCCTTTCTGGGGCAGCATTTATCAACCATTCAAACAATCCAGAGGATATTGAATAATCAACCACATTGTCATGTCTCAGTATTCACATGTCGGCCCGACCAGGTGAAGATGGTAGCTTCCCTTCATGAAAGGGTATGAGTGAACCAAATGGGAATTCAAACCAATTGACAGGATACCGTGAGGCGAACCTTTTGTAAACTCCAGAATTATATTATATGCGAATTTCACTATTTGCAAACTACTGTCAGTTGGAGTTCCTTAACCACACAATTTTACCGGGACAGCAAAGTTTTATTTCAGGCAAAGTTGCATTATTATTTAAGTAACTTATACTGTTAATAAGGTATCAAAGTATACCTGCTTCATTATGTTTAAATATTGTGTACGTGTTTTTACACTGATTATGGAGCACATGATTACCTGGAGCAGTTGATCAAATGGCACACTCCTGGTCTCGAAAGGTGCAGGTTAATAAAAGTTTGTTGCTATGTATGGTGAGCATGCAGTTTTGTTGATCAGATCTTACACCAGTAGTTAACTATCCAGATTCTATGTCACATAGCCATGAGCCAAGAGGGTTCAAATAATTGATTGACACAGTAACAAACCGGCCTGAGAAGCAGAGTATTTCAGGGTTCAGTCCTGGATATGGTATATATATTTGAATAGCATATAGAAATAGATTGGAGAGCAGGAGGCTGACCTACAACCATAACAAGACTGCCCCATTATTCGCCAACAGCCAGTTTGTCTTCTGTATCAGTGAACCATTTCCAACTGTCACAATGGGATACTTTCTTCATATATCATTCATTTCTTAATTAGTTAAATGATTCATTCTTAAACCCGATAAATCCTTTGGAAATTGCGATAAATTGCCAACTGCATATCGTCAGTAATTTTAATCACGAACCACCTAAAATCAACAAACTCCTTATCCCGAAAAATAGGCTGAGGTTGTGGATCAACCACACATTAGGAAGGATGGCAGGGTACTTGAGAGGTCTCAGATCACCCACACAATGGGAAGGATAGCAGGGCCCCTGAGAGGGGCAGATCACCCACACATTGGGAAGGATGGCAGGGTCCATGAGAAGGGGACAGTTCAGCCACACATTGGGAAGGATGGCACGGTCCCAGAGAGGGGGCAGATCACCCACACAATTGGAAGGATGGCAGGGACCCTGAGAGGGTGCAGTTTATCCACACATTGGGAAGGATGGCAGGGTCCCTGAGAGGGGGCAGACCACCCACACAATTGGAAGGATGGCAGGGACCCTGAGAGGGTGCAGTTTATCCACACATTGGGAAGGATGGCAGAGTCCCTGAGAGGGGATAGACCACCCACACATTGGGATGGATGGCAGGGTTACTGAGAGGGGGCAGATCACCCATACATTGGAAAGGATCGCAGGTCCCTGAGAGGGCACAGATCATCCACGCATTGGGAAGTATGGCAGTATCCCTGAGGTGAGGACAGATCACCCACATATTGGGAAGGATGGCAGGGTCACTAAGAGGGGGGACAGATCACCCAAACATTGGGAAGGATAGCAGGGTCCCTGAGAGGGGGCAGATCACCCACACAACGGGAAGGATGGCAGGGTCCCTGAGAGGGGGACAGATCACCCTGACATTGGGAAGGATGGCAGGGTCACTGAGAGAGAGACAGATCACCCATACGTTGGAAAGGATGGCAGTGCGCCTGACAGGGGCAGATCACCCATACATTTGGAAGGATGTCAGGGTGCCTGAGAGGGGGCAGATTATCCACTCATTGGAAAGAATGGCAGGATCCATGAGAGGGGGCAGATCACCCAGACAATGTGAAGGAAGGCAGTATACCTGAGATGGGGGGCCGATCACGCGCACATTTCGAAGGATAGCAGTGTCCCTGAGAGGGACAGATCACTCACACATTGGGAAGGATGACGTAGGGGACAGTTCACCCAAAGATTGGGAAGGATGGCAGGGTACCTGAGAGAGGGCAGATCACCCTCACAATGGGAAGGATGGCAGGGTCACTGAGAGAGGAACAGATCACGTACATATTGGGAAGGATGGTCGGGTCACTGAGAGAGGGACAGATCACCCTCACAATGGGAAGGATGGCAGGGTCACTGAGAGAGGGACAGATCACCCACATATTGGGAAGTATGGCAGGGTGCCTGAGAGCGACATATCACCCATACATTGAGAAGGATGGCAGGGCCCCTGAGAGCGACATATAACCCACACATTGAGTAGGATGGCAGGGTCCCTGAGAGGGGGCAGATCACCAACATATTGGGAATGCTGGCAGGGTCCCTGAGAGAGGGCAGATCACCCACACATTGGGAAGGATGGCAGGGTCACTGAGAGAGAAACAGATCACCCATACATTGGGAAGGATGGTAAGGTCCATGAGACGGAGCAGATCACCCACATTGAGAAGGTTGGCCGTGTTCCTGAGGGGGACCGATCACCCACACATTGGGAAGAATGGCAGGGCCCCTGAGAAGGACCGATCACCCACACATTGGGAAGAATGTCAGGGCACCTGAGAGGGGGCAGATCCCTCGCAAATTGGGAAGGATGGTAGTGTCCCTGAGAAGAACAGATCAACCACATTGGCGAATTGGAGAGTTGAAGGGAGTTTTGACAGAGCTTATGGGTTTATGATCGGTGTAGATAATGTAGATGAGAACAGATTATTCCTATCAACTGAAGGAAATGGACGATGAGATACAAACATTAAGATTTTGGACCGATTGACAGGGTGGATTTGATGAAGTGGTTTAGCAGAAGCAATTCTATACCCATTGTATCTTAATGATAGATAGTTGAGCTGAGCTTCGTGAAGCGCTGTATTTAATCTCCAGTTGCCGTCATAACATGGGTTTGAATTATCCCAGTCCCAGAACCACAAGTGACGTACCTCACGTAGTCACATCGATGGCCCTGGGTAATTTCCAATTTGTGATTGTTCCTTTACCTCTGGGTGTTTGCAGACCCCTCAAGCTCTCTGACACTCTCGGTGTTGAAAGCAGAAAATTGGTGACAGACTCTGAAAACAGTGAGAGCTCCAGCTGTTCACCGCTGTTCAGATCCCCGCTAACCTTCCTGCTTTAGAGAAATCGGCATGCCTGGTTGGTGGCAGGCTGTGTGGCTCAAATGTTCAGCAGCGGGCTGCAAGAGCGCAGTTGGTAGTTTGAGACCATCCAGGTATGGAGCTTTGGTTGTTCCAGATCAGACTATGGGAATACCACCCTACCTCCATTTCAACCGGAAAATCCATGGCAAGATTGAATTGCAACCCAAACCATTGATGATTCTGTGTTCCCTGACCCCAAACGGAGTACGATAAGAACAAACACTGCTCTCTCTAGTCCCCCCGCTGTCAACAAAAGGTGCCCACTGCAGCTCCCTGCACATCCCTGGGACACAGCTTACAGAAACTCCCCCCTCATGAACGGCGATTCCCGTGTGAAAATTTTACATTTAATACAGTTACGGCTGCAATCCAACCCCTGTCCCCAAGACAGCTTCTAAGCCGCAGGACTTTGTGATGAGAACAGTGTTATGACATTGAAGGTGTGCCCTCCAACTTTAAATGAGAGTGAATGCTGTTCAGAACTGACAGCTGACAAATACCTGTGATGACCAGCTAGCAGTCTCAGCGTGCACTGGAAAATTCGAAAGATGTAACATTTGGCTGTGAAACAAATCTGAGTTGGTTTCTAATTAGGAAACAATTCCTATTTTACCAATCAGTTTAAATTATGTCTCAGAATACTAAAATCCAATCGCGCTTCAATTTCGTGTTTAGCAACACTGCAGAACCGAGGACTTCCATAATGTTGCCTCCACTGACCATTGTCCATGAAACATGCCCAGGTCCTGAGCTGAGGAATTTTGCGGGGAACCTTAGCTCCTTGGCTTTGAACCGGGCCGTCTGCCCAAGGAAAGTAAATGTGGTACTACTTTTAGTAGAAGGATCAGAGCACGGTAAGTCAACTCTGAAATAGAATGGTCATCAGTGTTGTACACATCTGTGCATATTCAGAACCAGGTTGGAGAAAACCGTAACAATGTTTCACCTAGTAATGAAACAGGATTGCATTATTTTTCACCACTCGAGCATGTATGAGCGAGAAAATTCAAAGTCACGTTTGCTGACATGAACAGCAAGTTAGAAAGCTCTGCTCATGTCAGTCTGAAAGGCTGCCATCGGGAATAAGGCTATTTGTGCCGGATTTTGACGTGGGACGTTTATGTGTATGAGGTGACTCCAACACCCACTACACGACAGAAAGCATTGCCGCAAGTAGCTGGTCTTCAGAGTCATCCAGTGGTAAAATTTACAGCCGTTCAACACTTCATCTTTATGTTTCCAGGAGCTGGTTGTTCTCCAGCGTAACTGGCATCACTGAAAAATTAAGAAAATTACGTGAAATTGCTCACAAAGTATAATTTTCAGGGGTGGCACAGTTTGGAATGTAGGGCTAGTCTGAAAATGCTGGGACAACTTTCCCTTCATTGTCAGGCATGAACTTAAGGAAGGTTTGTCAACGGAATACTGAAGTTTTTGCTTTTGGCAATGTTCGGTGAGTTGAAAACTGGAGAGCATATGTTTAAGGTGAAATAGGTAAAATATAAAAAGGATTTGAGGCACCTTTCCCACACAGAAGGCTGTGCGTGTATGGAATCAGCTACCAGATGAAGTGGAGGAGGCGAGTACACTCAGAAGATTTCAAAGGCAATTGGATGAATTTCTGGATAGGAAGGGTTTTGTGGGATAGGGGCTAAATGCTGAGAATTTTTTTAAACTGCACTTTCAGAGATTTCGAAGCATTAATGCTGTTCTGGGGACAGTCCGAAGGCAATCAGCCATAAACGACTCCCAGATCCTTCAGCAGAGCAATTCCATATTATGCTCCCAACATATATTGGAATCTTAGTGCACTGTCACCTCCCGAAAAACTCTGAAATGAGGGAAAACAAAGATCCAAATATGAATGATCCATGAAAAGTGAATATTCCCAAACACAGTCTCGTTTAGATTAGTTAGCCCATCCGATCAACAATGCGGCAGTGCCTGCTGTCCACGTCTCCAGGACAGAAGTGAAGGAAATGAGAGAAATGTAAGACCATATGACATTACAATTAACCGGAATTATTTTCCCATTCGCCAGAACACCAAATAACGAGAAGTAAAGTCACTGCAGGATTTTGTTTCACACCAGCGACGAAATATCAATCTCCGTTCGGTTTCAGCAAAAACAGTGAACAACACAACTTGGCCGGAATATGAAGCAGTAGTGGAACCGTATGAGGCCCGGGCTTTTCGTGTGGGAGGCGAATGTGATCACGACAGCGTGGACACTGGCAGGTTGGAGAGGGTGCACTCTCCCACATCAGAGATACATTTCCAATAAGCAAAGTTAGCTGGTCATGTGTGAATTTAAACACTGAACATCAACAAGCTGCAGTAAAACCGGCAAAGCACACAAATGGTGGGATTCAAACACACGCCCCGTTAGAAATTCGAGCCACAACACAGCGCCTCCGACCACTTGGCCACAAGACCAGCCGCTTCAGCCGCACATTTTCTTACACTTTCAATGATGCGCCTGCAAACCAACAGAATCAAAGTCCCAGGGAAAGAGATCCCCCATCCCTGTCCTGCTCGCACTGATGCTGGGATCTGCCCAGCTACAATATCCGTTTTGCAGCAGATAATGATAACCGTTCAAACCACACAAAAACCAATGGGAAGCTGATCCTACCTTCTGAGACTCGTTTGAGCCACAAATGTGATGGCTGTATGAGAGAATGTATATTCAATTATGATTCAACAAAGAAACCATGAGCTGCCTGACATTACTGGAATTGCGATTCTTGCCTGGTAAATGATTTCGCCCATAACTGCAAGATAAAGGTTGGTTTACACGGAACATGAAACATACCGGACAACAGGGAAAATGCACAAAGCTGAGTAGGCCGTAATCCACATCATACCGTGCAGCATAGTTACAGTTAGGAGATCTATTTTGCAGATTTAACGTCCCAAAGATTATTCTCGACCTGAAAAGTGGAGGTAGCATTACAATCTGAGAAGGACAGATCACAGAAATGCAGTTTCTGTTCACCTCAATCTAAAAGGCAGTTTCTGAACATAGTAACAGAAGTCAAAAGGTAATTACCTCACCCCACCCCCACTCCGGAAGAGGTGCTAACTGCCCTTGAGTGCTTTTTGTTCTCGATGTGAAGAGCTCTCACGCCTGAGTCTCTCCATTTTCTTGCATTTCCAATTGTGCTCCTGCATAACAACAGATGCAAAGTCACGTGAAAAGGGTTCCATGGTCCCTCTCAGACTCGCACAGCTGCTGGGATGTGCCCGTCTACGATATCAATTTCGCAGCAGATAATGATAACGCATCAATTCAGACAAAAATCAATGGGAAGCTGAGTCTATCTTCTCAGACTCTTTTCAGCTACAAATGTATCTGTGAGTGCGTGAGAATATATGATCGGTTATGATTTGGCCAAATAACCATGAGCTGCTTGACATTTCTGCAATTTCCATTCTTGCTTTGCTAAATGATTTCACCCATTGCTCGAAACAGGACAACTTTCACGTTTACACGGAACATGAAACACACCGGACAACATGGAAAATGCACAAAGCTGAGCAGGCCGTGTTCCACATCATACCGTGCAGCATAGTTTCAGTCACTGTGTCTGTTTTGCAGAATAAGATCCGAAAGAATGTTCTCCACCTTAGAACCGGAGGTAGCATTACAATCCGAGAACGACAGATCACATTGTGAGGATACTCTGACATCGGAGCCAGTTCCAGATGACACTTTCTGTGCCTTTTACCTTAACCGTGCAATTTGCTGCAGAGATGTTCACACCTGGACATGAGCCACATGGATGCCCACTGAGTTGGAAACCTGCGTGGGAATCGACGAGAAGCGACTCAATAAATGTTGCTAATTTCCATGGTGCTTATTAAAAATGCAGTTTCTGTTCACCTCAATCTAAAAGGCAGTTTCTGAACATAGTAACAGAAGTCAAAAGGTAATTACCTCACCCCACCCCCAGTCCGGAAGAGGTGCTAACTGCCCTTGAGTGCTTTTTGTTCTCGATGTGAAGAGCTCTCACGCCTGAGTCACCTTCACGTCTCTGGTTGCTGAGTGAATCACAAAGAAGGAGTTTCACCAGAGCTGCAACTGCCTCACTTCCCCACTCGCCCTCCCCGTTTACATTTTCCTGCTCGTCAGTGATTTAACGAAAACCAAATGGATGCGATGTCATTCTGGAGCCTATCTGTTGAGTCCTCCGTTTCAGTTCCAAAGTGGCCTTGATCTCGGGGCGCAACTTAATACTAGCGACGCTCTGAGAGTGTAATTCCATTTCATTGCTGTTGCTGATTGAATGAGCCACTAACGTGCGAACTGCTCCAAAACATGATTCAGGACCTCTAGTGCCAACTCTTGCACGTTGAATAATGACAGACAGCTTCCAAATGAGGTCTTTCAGAGACGACTTTGTGGTACATTTGACAGACAGACTAGTTCAGGATTCCGTAGTGAGCTGTGACACCAGCGCATCAGCTTCTTCCCTGTCTTTGAACCGGGCCGCCTGCGCAATGAATGCAAATGCGGTACTGCTTTTCGTGGAAGGATCAGAAGGCGGTAACTCCACTCTCAAACAGAATGGCATATGATCAGAACCAGGTTGGAGAAAAACAAAAACACACACACACAACTCTTCACCAAAATCCTGTTTCTTGCCAGTAATCCGATATGCACTAAAACACACAACACAAGCCTCCGCCTCCACGTTGTCTCACGCTAGTAAGCAGATATACCCAGAAGCACACACACACACAACCTTGCTCCAACACCTTGCCTCCGATCAATAAACCGATATACACAGAAACACACACAAATCTCTAAAGCACCTCCCTGTCTCCTGCCATTAAACAAATTTAACAGAAACACACACACACACACACACACAACCCTTCACCACCACATTGTTTTCTGCCATTAAACAAATATACACAGAAACACACGCAATCATCCGCGACCACACTGTCTGCTGCCATTACACAGACCTACACAGAAACGTACGCACACACACTCACACACACAATGGTCCACCATCACACACTCTCCGGCAATTAAACAGGTATAAAAAGAAACACACATATATCTCGACACCATCTCCCTGTCTCCTGCCATTAAATAGACTTACACAGAAACACACACACAACCCTTCACCACCACATGGTTTTCTGCCATTAAATAGATGTACACAGAAACACACAAACACACACGCACACACGCACACAAACACACACGCACGCACAACCCTTGACACCCAATTTGTTTCCTGTCATTAAGCAGATGTCCACAGAAACACACACACAACCCTCCACCACCACCCTGTCTCCCGCCATTAAGCAGGGATATGCAGAAACACATACACACCAATCTGCACCAATACCTGTCTCCTGTTATTAAACAGATACAGACAGAAACACAAGCACACAACCTTCCACCACTACCTTGTCTCCTCCCATAAACAAATCTATGCAGAAACACACATACACAACCCTCCACCATCCCGCTGTCTCCTTCCATTAAACAGATATACACAGAAACACACACACAAGCCTCCACCACACCCTGTTTCCTGCCATTCATCAGATATACATTGAAACATACAACACAAACCTCCACTACCACGCTGTCTCCCGCGATTAAGCAGATATACACAGAAACACACACACACAACCCTCCACTAACACCCTGTATCCTGTCAATAAAGAGAAATACACAGAAACACGCACATCCCTCCACCACCACATTGTTTTCTGCCATTAAACAGATATACACAGGAACACACACACACACACACACGCACACACAATCCTTGACACCCAATTTATCTCCTGTCATTAAGCAGATATACACAGAAACACACACGCAACCCTCCACCTGCCTCCTGTAATTAAACAGATATATACAGAATTACACACACAAAACTCCAGCACCACCCTGTCTCCGGCTATTTAACAGTTATACACAGAAACACACACTCACCATCCTCCACCACGACGCTGTCTGCTGCTATTAAACAGAAATTTACAGAAACATACAGCAACCCTCCACGACCACCCTGTCTCCTTTCATTAAACAGATATACACAGGAACACAAACACACACAACCCTTCATCACCACCCTGTCTCCTGCGATTATACAGATATACACAGAAACACGCACACACCACCTTCCACCACCACCCTGTTCCCTTATCATTAAACAGATATGCACTGAAACACACACATACCCAACCCTCCATCACCAACCTGTCTCCTGCAATTAAACCGATATACACAGAAACACGCACATACTCCCTTCACTACCACCCTGTCTCCTGTCATTAAACGGAGAGACACAGAAACACAGACCCATACATCGCCCTACCACCACCTTGTCTCCTGTCATTAAACAGATATGCACTGAAACACACACACATCTCTCCACCACCACCCTGTCCTCAGCAATTAAATAGATATACACAGAAATACACACACGCACAACCCTCCACGACCACCCTGTCTCCTGCCATTAAACAGATATACACAGAAACAAACACACGCAACTCTTGACCACCATCCTATCTCCTGCCATTAAACAGATATACACAGAAACAAACACTCACAACTCTCGGCCACTACCCTGTCTCCTGTCATTAAACAGATATACAAAGAAATACTCATACATACACAACCCTCCACCACCATCCTGTCACCTGCAAGTAAACACATAGACACAGAAACACAGATATTCTACCCTCCACTACCACACTGCGTCTTGCCATTAAATAGATTTACGCAGAAACACACACACACCAGCCTCCTCCACCACCGTGTCCTGCAATTAAACTGATACATACAGAAACATACACACATATTTCCAGCACCACCCTGTCTCCTGTCATTAAGCAGTTAAACACAGAAACACACACATATCCCTCCTCCATCACTGTATCCTGTTATTAAACAGTTATACACGGAATCACGCACGCAAACTACCCTCCACCACCACCCTGTCTCCAGCCCTTAAATATATGTATACAGAAACACACACTCACAACCCTCCACGATAACCCTGTCTCCTGCCATTATACAGATATACACGGAAACATGCACACAATCCTCCATCATCACCCTGTCTCCTGCCCTTAAATAAATATACACAGAAACACACACACACACACAATCCTCCACCACCACCCTGTATCCTGAAATTAAACATATATACACAGAAACACACACATACCGTCCTCCTCCAATACCCTGTCTCCTGCAAATAAACAGATATACACAGAAATATATACGCATACCTTCAGCATCACCCTATCTCCTGCCATTGAACAGATATACACAGAAACATACACGCATATCTTCAGCACCACCCTGCCTCCTGCCATTAAACAGATATACACAGAAACATACAAGCATATCTTCAGCACCACCCTGTGTCCTGCCATTAAATAGATATACACAGAAACACACATACACACAACCCTCCACGATCACCAGTCTGTCTCCTTAAGCAGATATATTCAGAAAAACGCACACAACCCTGCACCACCACCTTATCAACTACCATTAAACAGACTGGCACAGAAAAAGAAACGCACAGACAACCCGACACCAACACTCTGTCTCCTGGCATTAAACAGATATACACAGAAACACACACACACACAACCCTCCACCACTACACTGTTCTCGTGCCATTGAGCAGATATACATAGAAATATACACAGACAATCCTCGAACATCACCCTGTCTCCTGCCCTAAAACAGATCGACACAGAAGCAAACACACATACTAAACCCTCCACGACCACCCTGTTTGCTGCCATTAATCAGATATGCACATAAATATATACATACACACACACAGTCCTCCCCAATCACACACTCTCCGGTGATTAAACAGATATAAACAGAAACACACACACACATCTCGACACCAACACCCTGTCTCCTGCCATTGAACATACATACACAGAAACACACGCACACACAACCTTTGAACAGCAATTTGTTTCCTGTCATTAAGCAATTAAACAGATATTTACAGAAACATACAAACAACCCTCCACCACCACCACCCAGTCTCCCATCATTATAAATGTATGCACAGAAACACGCACATTCATTCCTCTAACACCACACTGTCTCCTGCAATTAAACATATCTACACACAAACACACACACACCACCCTCCTCCACCACTCTGTCTCCGGCAATTAAACAGATATATACAGAAACATAAAGACATATCTTCAGTACCACCCTGTCTCCTGCCATTAAACAGACATAGACAGAAACACACACACACAACCCTCCACTATCACATTGTTTTCTGCCATTAAACAGATGTACTCAGAAACACAGACGCACACGCACACACAAGCATTGAGAACCAATTTGTTTCCTGTCATTAAGCAGATATACACAGAAACACACACACAAACCTCCACGACCACCCTGTTTACATTCATTAAACAGTTATATACAGAAATACACACTCACCAACCTCCAAAACCACCCTGTCTCCTGCAATTAAACAGATATTTACAGAAACATCCAGACAAGCCTCCACCACCACCCTGTCTCCTGTCATTAAACAGATAGACACAAACATACACACACCACCACGACCACGACGACCACCCCTCGCCTATCATTAAACAGATATACACAGAAACACACACACACCACCGTCCACCATAACCCTGTCTCCTGCCATTAAACAGACGTACATAGAAATACACAAACACACAACCGTGCACCACCACACTGTTTTCTGCCATGAAGCAGATATACACAGATACACACGCACAACCATCAACCGCCGCCATGTCTCCTGCCATGAAACAGATATAATCAGAAACAAACATATACCATCCTCCACCACTAACCTGTCTCCTGCAATTAAACAGGTATACACAGAAACACATACACATAAACCTCCACCACCATCCTGTCTCCTGCAATTAAACAGGTATATTCACAGAAACACACACACAGAGAACCCTCCCCACCACCCTGTTTGCTGCCATAAATCAACTATACACAGAAACACACATACACACAAACCTCCACTACCATCCTGTCTCCTGCTATCAAACAGGGATACACAGAACTACACACACACCACTGCGCAAGCAAATTGTTTTCTGCCAATGATCAGATGTACACAGAAGCACACACAACCCTCCACTACCACCCTGTCTCCTGCAATTCAATAGATATATACAGAAACACTCAACCCTCCACTACCAACCTGTCTCCTGCAATTCAATAGATATATACAGAAACACTCACACACACAACCCCCCACTACCTCCCTGTCAGCAGCCATTAAACAGATATATGCAGAAACACACACACACAACCCTTCACCACTACCTTATTCCCTGCCATTAAGTAGATATACACACAAACACGCACTCTACACTTCACCACCACCATTTCTCCTGCCACCAAACAGATATACACAGAAAAACACCACACAATCCTCGACCACCACCCTGTCTGCTGATATACACACAAATATACATATATACACACAAACACACACGCGTCCGTCCACCACCACCCTGTTCTGCTGCCATTTAGCAGATATACACAGAAGTACACACACACAACCCTCGACCACCATCATGTCTCCTGCCCTGAAACAGAGATACACAGAAACACACACATATACAGAACCCTCCACCACCACCCTGTTTGCTGCCATTAATCAGATATACACATAAACACACACACACACAACCCTCCACCATCACACTCTCTCCGGCGATTAAACAGATATCAACAGAAACACAAACTCATCTCGACACCATCACCCTGTCTCCTGCCATTAAATAGACATGCACAGAAACACACACACAACCCTCCACCACAACCCTATCCCCTGCGATTAAACAGATATACGTAGCAATGCACAAACACAACCGTTAACCACCACATTGTTTTCAGCCATTAAACAGATATACACAGAAACGCTCACACACACAAACACACACAAAACCCCCGACCAACATCTTGTTACCTGCCATTAAGCGGATATACACAGAAACACACGCACAACCCTCAAGCACCACCACGTCTCCTGCCATAAAACAGATATACTCAGAAACTAACACATACCACCCTTCACCATCAGCCTGTCTACTGCAATTAAACGTATATACACAGAAACACACACACACCAACCTCGACCACCACCCTGTCACCTGCCATTAAACAGATATACACAGAAACACACATACAAACTTCTACGAACACCCTGTCGACTGAGCTTAAAAATATATACATAGAAACATACACAACCCTCCACCACCACCCTGTCACCTGCCACTAAGCACACAGACACAGAAACACAGACACTCTACCCTCCAACACCACCGTGTCTCCTGCCATTGAATAGAGATACGCAGAAACACACACAACCCTCAATGACCATCCTTCCTCCTGCCATTGAACAGGTATACAGAGAAACACACACACACCATCATGTCTCCTGCCATTAAGCACATATACGCAGAAACGCACAGAACCCTCCACCACCAACAAGCCACCTGCCATTAAACAGTTATACACAGAAACACGCACAGAGCACCCTCCACCACCACCCTGTCTCTAGCCCTTAAATAGATATACACATTAACACACATGCACACAACACAATATGACTACCCTGCCTCCTGACATTAAACAGGTAGACACCGAAACCAACGCACAACCCTCCACCACCACCCTGTCTCCTGCCTTTAAGCAGACATACACACAAACACACACATCCCTCAACCACTACCCTGTTTCCTGCCGTTAATCAGATCTACACAAAAGCACACACACACCCCTCCACGACCACCCTGTCTCCTGCCATTAAACCGATATCCACAGAAACACACACACAACCCTCCACCACCACCAGTCTGTCTCCTGCAATTAAGGAGATATAGACAGAAAAACACACACAACCCTGCAACACCACCTACCACATACCATTAAACATACATACACAGAAAATAAAAGACACACAAACATCTCCCCCACGAACATTCTGTCTCCTGACATTAAACAGATATACACAGAAACACACTCACACACACCCATCCACCACCACCCTATCTCCTGACCTATCTCCTAAGCACATAGACACAGAAACACAGACAACCTACTCTCTACCACCACCCTGTCTCCTGCCATGAAAAAGATATATGCAGAAACTCACATGCACACACACACACACACAAAAACACACACAAAACTCCATGAACACCCTGCTTCCTGCCATTGGACAAATATACACAAAAACATACACACAACAAACTGTCTCGTGCCAGTAAGCACATATATACGGACGGACGGACGGACGGACACACACACACACACACACACACACACACACACACACACACACACACACACACACACACACACACACACACACACACACACACACACACACACACACACACACTCAGTCACTCAAATCTCCTTGACCACCCTGTCTCCTGTCATCAAACAGTTATACACGGAAATACACACACATACAAACTTCCACGAAATTTACATCTGAGGGAATGGCAGTTACTATGCGATCAGGCAAGATTTAGGAAGTATAGGATGGGGAAGGAACCTGCAGGGAATGGGCACATTAGAAATGTGGAGCTTATTCAAGGAAAAGGTCCTGAGTATCCTCGATAAATATGTACCTGTCAGGCAGGTAGAGCGCGGGAGCCGTGGTTTACAAAGGAAGTGGAATCTCTGGTCAAGAGAAAGAGGGAGGCTTATGTTAGGATGAGATATGAAGGCTCAGTTAGGGCACTTGAGGGTTACAAGGTAGCCAGGAAAGACCTAAAGAGAGAGCTCAGAAGAGCCAGGAGGAGACATGAGAAGTTGTTGGCCGATAGGATCAGGGTAAACCCTAAGGCTTTCTACAGGTATTTAAGGAATAAAAGAATGACAAGAGTAAAATTAGGGCCAATCAAGGATATTAATGGGAAGTTGTGTGAGGACTCGGAGGAGATAGAGGAAGCACTAAATGAATATTTTTCGACAGTATTCACTCTAGAAAACGACAATGTTGTCGAGGAGAATACTGAGATACAGGCTGTTAGACCAGGTGGGATTGAGATTCACAAGGAAGAGGTATTAGAAATCCTGCAGAGTGTGAAAATAGATAAGTCCACTGGGCCGGATGGGATTTAGCCTGGGATCCTCTGGAAAGCCAGGGAGGAGGTTGCCGAGCCTTTAGCATTGATCTTTAAATCGTCATTGTCTACAGGAATAGTGCCAGAAGACTGGAGGATAGCAAATGTGGTTATTCAAGCAGGGGAGTAGAGATAACCCTGGTAATTATAGGCCAGTGAGCCTTACTTCAGTTGTTGGTAAAGTGTTGGAAAAGGTTATAAGAGATAGGATTTACAATCATCTAGAAAATAATAATTTGATAATGGATCGTCAGCACGGTTTTGTGAAGGTTATGTCGTGTCTTCTTTGAGAAAGTGACCAAACAGGTAGATGAGAGCAAACCTGTTGATGTGGTGTATATGGATATCAGCAACGCATTTTATAAGGTTCCCCACAGTAGGCTATTGTTCAAAATGCGGAGGAATGGGATTGTGGGAGATATAACAGTTTGGATCAGTAATTGGCTTGCTGAAAGAAGACAGAGGTTGGTGGTTGATGGGAAATGTTCATCCTGGAGTCCAGTTACTAGTGATGTGCCGCAAGGGTCGGTGTTAGGTCCACTGCGGAGGAACAGGAATTCAAAGTATTGGGCTTATGATAAGATTCTTGGTAGTGTAGATGAGCAGAGAGATCTCGGGGTCCAGGTACACAGATCCTTGAAAGTTGCCACCCAGGTTGACTGTGTTGTTAAGAAGGCATTAGTAGAGGGATCGAGTTCTTGAACCATGGGGTTATGCGACATCTGTACAAACTCTGGCGCGGCCGCACTTGGAGTATTGTGTACAGTTCTGGTCACCACATTATAAGAAATATGTGAAAGCTTTAGAAAGGGTGCAGAAGAGATTTACTAGGATCTTGCCTGGTATGGAGAAAAGGTCTTCTGAGGAAAGTCTGAGGGACTTGCGGCTGTTTTCATTGGAGAGAAGAAGTTTGAGACGTGACACAATAGAGACATATTAGATAATCAGAGGGTTAGATAGGGTGGACAGGGAGAGCCTTTTTCCAAGTATGGTGATGGCGAGCACGAGGGGGTATATCTTTAAATTAAGAGGTGACAGATATAGGACAGACGTCAGAGGTAGTTTCTTTAATCAGAAAGTAGTAAGGGTTTGGAATGCTTTGCCTTCAATGGTAGTAGATTCGCCAACTTTAAGTAAATTTAAGTCGTCATTAGACAAGCATATGGACGTAAATGGAATAGTGTAGGTTAGATAGGTTTCAGATTGGAATGACAGGTCGACACAACATTGAGGGCCGAAGGGCCTGTACTGCGCTGTATTGATCTATGTTCTTTGTTCTATGAACACCCTGCCTACTAACCTTAAACGGATATACGCAAAATCGCACATGCATACACAACCCTCAATATCACCCCGTCTCCTGCCAGTAAGCACATAGATACAGGAATACAGACACTATACTCTCCACCACCACCTGTCTCCTGCCTTTAAGCAGGTATATACACAAATACACATCCCTCCACAACCACCTCGTTTCCTGCTGTTTATTAGATATACACAGAAACACACACGCACAACGCTCCACCATCACACTCTCTCCAGCCCTTAAAACAGATATATACAGAAACACGCACACATCCCTCTACCATCACCCTATCTCCTGCCCTTAAACAGATATACAGAGAAACACACATATATACAGAACGCTCCACCGCCACACTGTTTTCTCCAATTAATCAGATATACACAGAAACAGACACACACAGCCCTCCACCACCACCAGTCTGTCTCCTATCATGAGGCAGATTCTTACAGAAAAACATACACATCCCTGCACCACCACCCTAACACCAGCATTAAACAGACAGACGGAGAGAAAAAAAAAAACACACACAGACAACCCTCCACCAACACTCTGTCTCCTTGCATTAAACAGATATACACATAAACACACACACACCCCTCCGCCACCACCACCCTCTCTCCTGCCATTTAACAGATATGCACAGAAACACACACACACAAACCTCCACCACCAACGTGTCTCCGACCAATAAGCACTTAGACACAGAAACACAGACATACATCCTCCACCACCACCCTGTCTCCTGCCATTAAAAGGATATATGCAGAAACACCCACATGCACAACACCTCCATGAACACCTTGCCTCCTGCCATTGGACAGATATACACAATAACATACACACACCAAACCGTCTCGTGCCATTAAGCACGTATGCACAGAAACACACACGCACACTCACTCAAACCTCCTTGACCACCCTGTCTCCTGTCACCTGTCATCAAACAGTTATACACGAAAATATACACGCACAAACTTCCACGAAAACCCTGCCTACTGTCCTCAAACAGATATACACAAAAACGCACATGCATACACAATCCTCCTCCACCACCCTATCTCCTGCAATTAAATAGATATACGCAGAAACACACACACAAGCACAACATTCCATGAACAACATGCCTCCTGCTATGGAGCAGATATATGCAGGAACACGCACACCCCTCCAAAACAACCCTATCTCCTGCCATTAAACAGATATACACAGAAACACACACACACAACCCTCCACCACACCCCTTTTATCCTTCCATTGAGCAGATATACACAGAAATACACACACACAACCATTGACCACCACCAGTCTGTCTCCTGTCATTAAGCAAATAAATACAGAAAAACACATACAACCCTGCACCACCCCTATCACCGACCATTAATCAGACATAAACTGACAACCCTCCATCAACACTCTGTTTCCAGGCATTAAACAGATATACAGAGAATTGTCTGGCTGACAGAAGGCAGAGAGCGGCTGTAGATGAAAAGTATTCTGCCGAGACGACAGTGTTGAGTGGGGTCTCCCAGCGTTCTGTACTTGGGCCTCTGCTCTTTGTAGTTTTTATAAATGACTTTGAGAAGAAGGTTGAGGGGAGGGTTAGTAAATTTGCAGATGACACAAAGTTTGGAGGTGTCGGCAATAGTATAAAAGGCTACTGCAGGCTGCAGCGCGACATAGACAGACTGCAGAGCTGGGCTGAGAAATGGCCAATTGAGTTCAAACTGGATAAATGCGAAGTGATGCATGTTAGAAGGTGGAACTCGAATGCCGAATATAGGATTAAAGACAGGATTCTCGGCAGTGTGGAGGAACAGAGGGATTTGGATGTGAAAGTACATAGATCCCTCAAAGTTGGCATACAAGTGGATAAGGTTGTTAAGAATGCATTTGGTGTTTTGGCTTTCATTAACAGGGGGATAGAGTTTAAGAGCCGTGAGGTTTTGCTGCAGCTCTACAAGTCCCTGGTGAGGCAATACTTGAAATATTGTGTCCAGTTCTGGTCGCCCTACTATAAGAAAGATACAGAGGCTTGGGAGAGGGTGCAAGGAAGAATGCTGCTTGGACTGGAGGGCTTGCCTTATTAAAAAAAGGTTGAATAGGCTGGGACATCTCTCTGGAGGGAAGGAGGAAGAGTGGAGACCTGATAGATGTCTACAAAATAATGGTAGGAAGAGATAGAGTCAATATCTAGAGAATTTTCCCCAGGGCAAGATTGACTGATATGAGACCTTATAGTTTGAAGATATTAGGAGGAAGGTATAAAGCAGATGTCAGAAGTTGTTTTTGTGTTACACAGAGAGCTGTGAATGCATGGAACACGTTACCAGTGGTAGTCGTGGAAGCAGAGTTATTGGGGACCTTTAACCGACTTCTAGACTTGCACATGGATAGCAGTGAATTGAGGGGTGTGTAGGTTGTTACTATATTTTACATTTGGATTCAACATCGTGGGTGAAAGGGCCTGTTCTGTGCTGTACGTTCTATGTCCAATGTTCTCTGACAAGGGTGAGTCGACCTCTGACCACCTAATGCCAACTGCAAAAGATGTTTAAAGACTTCATTGAGTTGCAAAGGTGTCAGCATTATAATTATGTTTTGGTCATTGTTGATTTTCTTTTCCTTGATGGGTTGAAGTTTACCGCACTTCCAACGCTACTGCTAAAACTGTTGTAAATATTTTACTCAAGCAGATTATTACCTGCTTTGGTATTTGATTTTGTCTACCTTCTGTCAATGCCCCCCACCCCCATTTTATTGGAGATATTAATGAGGAATTATACTCTCATTTTGGGATCCACCACCAACTTCATTGTGCTTATTGCCCATTGGCTGCAGGGCTCATGGAGCATGGTGACCAGAGTCTGAAAATTAAACTGACCAAATGGACTTCTGAGACAGGTCTTTCCTGGGTTAGGGTGGTGCCGCTGGTATTGTTCCACCTACAATAAACTCCTGTGGGGAAAAACCGCTTGGCCTTTTCGAGCGCTCTCACTCTGTATGATCTGAATGATAAAGTGCACTGCATCTGTTCCGCAGGACACACTGCAGAAATTATCCCATCCCAGTGGACTGAGCTGCCTCCATTGATAGAGCTGTCTCCACTGGTAGAGTATCATACAGTAACAGCGAATATCTTTTGATGTCATCCTCGAAGGTACTTGCTACAAAAAAGCTGAAGGCTGCGGGAAACCGCTGTGATCACCGCTAACACAGAGGCCCAGCGGGAGCGTAGTGGGCCCATAAACCAGAAATCAATGGATAAAAACATTCTTCTTTTTAGAAGAATCCGATTCAGACCATCATCTTAACACTTGCTGGGGAGAAAATGGATTTGGGAGAGCGGACAGTCTCAACTGGTTCCAGCATGTACAATCTTGGTCCGTGTGAAAACAATTGCAGAATCCTGAAACTGTTTATCTTTCTTCTGAAAAATAGGTTAGTAAAGTTTGAAGATCATATATATTTCTTCCTGGTGTTCATGAAATGATCTAGAGCAGAGTACAGTTCCCTGAGTATGGTCTGACTTCTGTGTTATGGACTGTGATATTCCGCTCACATGATCTGAACACATACAAGGTAATGACTCAGTGACAAGATCTGCTGAATCGGATTCTGTGAAGAACAGAAGCCGATGTAATGAAAAGAGCCATAAGAGTGGGAATGTAGCAAATTATTATCCAGTCTCGGGGAGAGTGCACAGTGCTGTTTCTAGGAGTCAACATCTGTACAAGTAGACTGAAACAGCGTTGGGTGTTATTGTACTGTACCTTTTGTATAATGGCGCAAAAGCAAGGAACTTTTGTATAGAGGGGATATCTTCAAAATCCTCAATGAGGCAAAACACACAAATGAGGTAAACAACAAAGTAACAACACAAATTGGTGTAACGTCATGGGGTAAACGTCCCTGCTCACATTTTGCTCAAAATCGCTCTCTGTCTAATTCCTAAGACTGAGAATCGAACAGTGAATGGTCTATGTCAATGAAAACTGCTCTGATCTCACAACTTCAGCATTTCATACGCCCCCTTATGTATGTCTGGCAATTGTAATTGATCTCTCACTGTGTTACTTCAGCACACGTAGAGAACAAATATCTATAAGAACAGTCATGTATATGACTGGGAATTGACCCGATTCTGTTGCAACCAATCTATTCAGCAGTAATTGAAATTGTTTCCACCTTTCCTGTGTCGGTAATAAGATTGCATAACTTAGTGGTGAATTTTCACGCATTGAATTGGACCCAGCATCCTTTCTCACGTTGAAATATACAGCGATATAAAGAGATGATGAAAGACACAGGCAATGTTTACTGGACTATAAAGACGTTAGGAATGAAACGGCCATGATACCATGTCGTTAGAAACGGTGGAAATGAGGTTTACTTGGAGATAAAGCCACTAGAAACGAAAAGAGGGGGTTGAAAGTGATGGTGGCATAGATAAGGAATAATTCGGGAGAAATCAGGAAAGACTTAGTTGTGTGCGAAAAGAGGTTATCCAGCTGATGTGAAGTTGTTAAGAGTAAACACGAGGGAAACTTCATCGTTTAGGTGAGTGGAAACTAGAGGCTAGAACTTCAAACCCATCGGGGCACAATCAAGAAATTTAGTGTAGGCATTTTTTATTCTGAGAGTTATTGAATTCGGAGATGAATTTTCAGAAATGGAATCATTTTAGGAGCTGATTCAAGAATATTTGAAAAGCGCGTGCAGGCAGACAAGGAGTGAATTAGATTAGATTAGATTACTTACAGTTTGGAAACAGGCCCTTCGGCCCAACAAGTCCAAACTGACCCGCCGAAGCGCAATCCACCCAGACCTATTCCGCTACATGTACCCTTGCTCCTAACACTACGGGCAATTTAACACAGCGAATTCACCTATCCGGCGCATTTTTGGACTGTGGGAGGAAACCGGAGCACCCGGAGGAAACCCACGCAGACATGGGGAGAATTAAACAGTGACAGTAATTCTGGGCTGCCTGGATGGGGATGAAAAATAGAAACATTATCGAATTGGTTAACATTCATAGGAAAGAAATTACATAACACCTGCAACTGAAAATGTTAAGGATAAGAAGAGATGGTGGAGTTGGAAGGTGCAGCAACTCATTCAACTTGAAATATTATATACCGTAAATGCACTGATCTGTTTGGTTTAGCTCTACATTAAATGGATGTCGGTTAGCTTAGTCCGCTGACTATTTGGTTTATGAGAAAAGTGAGGTCAACAGCGTGGGATTAATTTTCTCACTGTCTCAGGTTTCCACAAGGATCATCATCTCCCCCACTCACCTGATCTGTAACACTGTGGTGCTTCTAGTGAGCAAGATTTGGCCTGTCGATGTAAAACATCATTATCATTGTCATCTGTTGTCTTGAACATTTGGTCATAATCAACCGAAAGGGGAGTGAGTCCATTTAATACTCTTTTATCTCCGCTTCAAAAATCCTGCGTCAAGTGTCAACCTTATTCCAGTTCGACCCTTTGTTCCTCCCAACAGCAAAACTACTTGCCCAGATCCTTTACCAGGTTTAATGACAACAGTCAAACTCCACAAAGAGATAAATCTAATACTTTCGATTGATTTAATGAGCTGTGCAGCTTGCAGGAAATTGAATGATATTAAACGATTTATACAGACTTTCCCAGGATGTCATCCTGTGCTGGGTCAGCAATTTGAGGAAGGTCATCAAGCTGAAACTTCACCTCTGTTTCTCTATCCACGATGGATATTCACCTGGGAAATATTTTCAGATTTTCTGTTAATAATTGGCATTTTTAACAAAGGCAAATCATTTCCCCACGTCAGAAACTGGTGTTTTCAAATAAGTGCTACTTTACTCAACATTGCTTACAACTGCCCTTCAGTCTGATGCTTCAATAATCCCTGGTCAATGTCAGTAACAGCATCTTTAGATAAGCATTGAACTTATAACCTTGGCATGTTATGCACCTTTAAGTATTCGGCGCTGACCAATTGCACTCTGGAGCCGCAGACAGCGAAACTGTCACATGACCTACACGTACCTTGGGAACTTTAACTCAACTGCTCTACTTTTCCTGTGATTATTAGATTCCATACAGTATGGAAACAGACCCTTCGGACCCAAAACTCCATACCAACCCTCCGAAGAGTAACTCAACCAGAACCATTTCCCCTCTGACAAATGCACTATGGGCAATTTAGAATGACCAACTCACCTGACCTGCACAATCTTTCGACTGTGAGAGGAAACTGGAACACCCGGAGAAAACCCACGCAGACTCGGGGAGAATGTGCAAACTCTACACAGACAGTCCACAGAGGATGGAATCGAACGTTGATCCTGTTGAGGCAGCAGTACTAACCACTGAACCACAACACTGTGGGATCTTTGGTGGTGATGTGCTGCCCCACTGGTACCTCAGTCACTCACCCCGCTTCATTTCCCTGAACTGTCTGGTTCTGAAATTAAAGCTAATGCAGACAAGGTAAAACTGACATGAGCATGTGATTATTGAAGCATCAGGTTCACGAAAAGGATACAAAAGGGACACAAAAAATGTGAAAACATAGACAACATTGAAAAATGGGTTTCCGATGGTTCCTGCTTTGTTTACAGACAATGTTACCTTGCCGCTGTCGCAGGGCTTTTCCTTCAATCAGCTTCAATCGGCACAGAATTCGAATCAGTGAAACTTCAGCAACTTCCTTCTGAAAGTTCATACGGGTAACATGAAACATATTGCATTCATTAATAATCTTCACTATTGCTACATCCAAGAACACGTTGCACAGTTTGCATGAATATTGAAGATGTAAGAATGTTATGTAATAATAAAAAGTCAATTACAGTTTAAATCGTAAAGTAGGTCGAATGCACAGAATGTCTCAGCATGTCAGAAATTCATGTGACCAGAACTGCAGCCCAGCAGATTGGAAACCTGTCCCTGAATCCCAATATCCACACGTTTGCTTGCTCCATGTACCCAGTTGTAAACCTGTGTGAAGGAGCATGCAGTCTGACAGAGCACCTGATAGAATCCTTCACTGTCTGATCTAAAGCAGCAATAGGAGCTGCCTATTCTGGCTGTGAGAGCGGTGGTGTAAAGGGGAGGACTTTGATGTTCCCTAGTGTAGATTCACCTTGCCCTTATCATGTTAATATTGAAAACCCTCTGTAAGAAACAGCACAGAAAAAGGGGAACAGGAGGAGGCTATTCCAAACACCTGTCCTACCCGCCGTTTGAGATCATCATGGCTGACCAAACACGTCAATGTCTTTCCCCAGCTCATCCACAACAACATGGCGCATAACGGGATAAAGACATTTAAGCAATCGAACATTTCTGTGCAACTTTTAGAGGGAAATGTGTTTAGAGACAGTGGGTGTCTGCACGAAATTTGCAGGTTTTGCGAGTGAGCATCTAATTCTGGTCTGATCATGATTCCGTAAAAACTCACAACCAAGAAGATTAGGATTTTCCTCTGGTCAGTAGCAGGGACGAGAACTCCAGACGACAGGAATTGGCGATGAATCAGCACAACACTCAATGATTCAACTCCAATTCTGGTGCGGTTCAAACTCACAAACTTTGAATAGCAAAGTTACAAAACTTGTAGAAATCTAACACGCTTTTCATTGCGCCACAGAGCTGCACTCGCCACAATTTTACTGCACCCAAAGTTACGGTTGTCATGGAGAAAATGTCAACAATCACGAGGTGATGCGGAGAGTTTTTCAAGGAGTAGATCTTTTATTTGCAAACAAAAATCGTGACATTCAGAAAACAAATGCTTGAATCCCCCCGAACCTCAGGGTCCATGGCATAGAGTCATTGAGATATGTAGCATGGAAACAGAACCTACTGTCCAACCTGTCCATGCCGACCAGATATCCCAACCCAATCTAGTCTCACCTGCCAGCACCTGGCCCATATTTCTCCAAACCCTTCCTACCCACATGCCTCTTAAATGTTGCAATTATACCAGCGTCCACCATATCATCTGGCAACTCATTCCATTCACGTACCAAACTCTGTGTGAAAAAGTTGCCCCTTAGGTCTCTTTATCTTTCCCCTCTCAAACTAATCCTATGCCCTCTAGTTCTGAACTCCCCGACCCAGGTAAAGGACTTTGTCTATTTATGATATCCATGCTCCTCATAATTTTGTAAACCTCTATAAGGTCACCCCTCAGCCTTCGACGCTCCAGGGAAAACAACACCAGCCTGTTCAGCCTCTCCCTGTAGCTCAAATCCTCCAACCCGAGAAACATTCTTGTAAACCTTTCTGAACCCTTCCAAGTTTCATAACCTCGTTCTGGTAGGAAGGAGACCAGAATTGCACGCAATATTCAAATAGTGGCCTAACCAATGTCCTGTACAGCCGGAACATGGCCTCCCAACTCCTGTACTCAACACTCTGACCAAAAAAGGAAAGCATACCAAACGCCTTCTTCACTACCTTATCTACCTGCGACTCCACTTTCAAGGAGCCATGAACCTGCACTCCCAGGTCTCTTTGTTCAGCCACACTGCCTCGGACCTTTCCATTCAGTGTATAAGTCCTGCTAAGATTTGCTTTCCCAAAGTGCAGCAGTCGCATGTATCTGAATGAAACTCCATCACTTTATAACTTTTCTTTAATCATGTTTTGTTAGCTTATCAGAATGACAACTGTGTTAGTCAGAATTACCTCACTTCAGCTATACAATAAGCCAATAGTGTTGGTTCCCATTATCGTTCTACTTCTGCCACTATGGTTTTTCATAATTCTACTTAATATTATTCTACTGTCACCATTAGGAATTCTACTGCCACCTGTGCGACAATGAACTTCCATCCCAGACTAACCTGTCATGATTAGATATTTAGCTACCCCATCTATCACAATGTTTTCCTGTCCCAAGCTGACTCTACTAACTACTGATTAGATATTTAATGTCATATCTTTCCATCTACAAGCGTCTCAAGCAGTCTGACTGTACTATCAATTATTTATTTAAAGTCATGTCCTAAGTATGTATTGTCACGACTTGTCCCAAACTGCCATGATGATATTGAGTAGGCAAGGGTGACTTTACTAATTACTTTTATCTCAGTCTGACATTGTAACCTTCAGCCCAGTCTGACTCTGCTAATTGGTGTAGATGCATTCCACTATTCGTTTCCTATCCTGCCACAATGGCCCCATCCTGCCCCAGTGACCTTTTTGACGAGTGTAACATTCTGCAGCCTCTTGTAAAAGATCGCCAGTAGTTTCCATGTCTTTACCCTTCCCATGCTTTCATGCTCTGTATTTTCTGTACAGTGTTCGGTTCTTTCATCAGACATCTATTTAACTTCACCCCACTTTCCAGTACCTGGTCCTTATCCATGTGCGCTCTAACTTCTCAAGTATTCGGCTAAATACTCCTGACGCACAGCTTTACCACACGTTCAAACAGTGAATTCCAAATAAACAACACTCTCAGAGTGAAAACGTTCTTCCTATATCTCCTCTGAACATCTTCTCACTTGCGTTTGACAGAGGTCCCCGGTTGTTAATTCTTCCCATTAGAAATTTATTCCCATCACACATATCTATCCCCTTACTATTCACCTTAATCACTTCCTCATTCAGCTTTCTCCGCTCTCAAGTAACGAGTCTGAGCTGAGATCGTCTATCCTCGACATGGCGATAGTGTCGTGCTGGAAGAGAACAGCAGGTCAGGCAGTCTCCTAGGAGCGGGAGAATCGACGTTTCTGGCATAAGTCTTTCTTCAGGAATGAGTCTTGTGGGTGGGGGCTGGGCGATAAATGGGAGGGGCTTGGAGTTGGGTGCAAGGTAGCTGGGAAAGCGAATGGTGGATCGAGGCATGGGAGGAGGTGATATGTCAAAGGGGGAGAGATGTATGGGTCCGGAGGGTGATGCAGAGTTGGATGCTTCAGACTCTAATAATGTGGGGGGAAGGGAAATGAGGAGCCGTTGAAATCCACATTTTTCCCGTGTGGTTGCAGGGTCCCAAGGCAGAATATGAGGCGTTCATCTTCCAGGCGTCAGGTGGTAACGGTTTGTTGGTGGCTTATCCCCGATACGTCGATTGTCCTGTTCTGCAATTCACATGACAGGAGAGATGTGAAAAACAAAGACTAAAAAAAAGGAAAAAAAATATAGATACAGAGTTAATGGAATTAGACACAATGCATACAGAAACCATTTGGCCAGTTGAGTCTGCACTGTGCCGTGGAAGAGATTCATACTCCCCCACTCAATCTTTTTAAATCCGCATTTATGATCCACCTACAAAAATAGAAATTGTTCCAAAAGCTCAGCGAGTCAGGCAGCATCAGTGGAGAGAAATCAGTGTTAACATTGCAAATTAAAAACAGTTCCGAGGAAGGGTCTGTTGACCCGAAATGGTCATTCTGTTCTCCCCGAGCTACAATTCTGACTTTTGTCTCTGATTTACAGCACTTACAGTCCATTCAGATTTTGTTTGCCATTGACCTGAATTGCACACCTTTGCACTGTGGGAAGGAATCGGAGAAGCCAGAGGAAACCCAAAAGGGAGAGAGAGAGCATGAGAGTGCAAATTCCACACAGTCAGTCACACAAGTCTGGAATCGAAGGCGGGTTTCTGGCGTGGAAAGGTGCAGTTCTCCCAACTGAGCCCTCCCAATATGCAAGCATTCATCCTGGAAGAGAATTGAACCTGATCTCACGCAGCAACAGCGGTGGTGCTATCCAGGAATTTTATGTAAGAAGAAGGCTATTTAGTATTACTGGAAATTAACATTCGCTTAACTATCCGAGCACTTTTTAAAATCACTTAGCCTATAGCCTCGTCTGTCTTGGCATCACAAAATTCACATCTGAATACCTCTGAAAGTTTTGAGGACTTCTGCCTCTCCAACTTTTGCATGCACTGATATCCAGATTTCAACCAACCGCTGTTTCAAAACATTTCTCTGCGCGTTCACTCAAATCTTTCCTCTTCTATCCTTAAGTCTATGTCACCCTCCCCTCCCCCCCGTGTTCGACCTCACCATCAAAGAGAAACGTTTATTTCAGTCTACACCATCCATATTCCTGATTATTTTGTACATCTCAAACATGTCTCCTCTCAATTTCTTCTGCTGTAAGAAAAACATCTCCAGACTATCCAATTTTTCTTCATAACTAAATCTCTTCTACCCAGACAATATCCTGGTAAATCTGTCCAGCATCATTTCCAGTGCTATCATATCCATGGTATCATTCGAATTGCAGAACTGCACACAATAGTCTAGATAGAGCCAAATGAGCAAGTAAAATAAATGATGTAGAAGTCCACAGAAAGAGGTACTTTAAATAAATTTTCTTTTCCTCACTGCTACCCTGTGTCCTTTTCCTGAGCCTGATGCTCCAATAATCTATGTCCATGTTGTAAAAGCTGCTCCATGAGAAATGATCTCACAACCACGGTATCGAAATGAAATGATTGGTTTGAAAGTGACGACGTGGTTCTTCTATGATGGAACAGAGGCGCATGATATTCCAAAGCTGGGAGGGATCCTGGTCAAAGGCGGGGAGGAAGGGCATATTTGTCTCCGTTTATTAGATTATTAAGATGCAACAGCAGCATTAACCCGCATTGCAGATTGGCTCAGCGGAAGCGTGCTGGAACCTGAAGCGGGAGGTCGATTAATTGAAAGCATTCTCTGAAATGTTCCTTAACATTGCGCTGTTTTCTTACTTTAACAGTAAGAGCTGCTTTTGATCACATCATCTCCACATCAGCCTCTAGCTCCAGTAAACACTCCAATTCAGCGTATATCACATTCATTCCGACACAGCCACATGTCATATTCTCATTCCCTCTGTGATAATTGGAATTGACAATGTCATTCTCTGAGATGTAGCAATGTAGCATGAAGTTGGTAGTGTAGTGAACACAGAAGAACAGAGAACACAGAAAAATTACAGCCCAAGAACAGACGCCGAAGCTTGAGCTGATCCACTGTCTAAACCTATTACAAATTCCAAACCATCTGTATCCTTCTGCACCCCACCTACTCATGGATCTGTCCAGACGCACCTGAAATGAATCTACTGAGCTTGCCTCTACTACCTCTGCGGGCAACTCTATCCAGGTACCTAGCACCTTCTGTGTAAAATACTTCCAACGTCGATCTCTCTTAAACTTTTCACCTCTCACCTTGAACGCGTGACATCTCATTAGTGAATGCCTCACCTTGGGAAAAAGCTTATCTCTATCCTCCCTGGCTATACCCTTCATGATTTTGTAGACGTCAATCAGGTCCCACTCAATCTCATTTTTTTAGTGAAAACAAACGTAACCTACTTAACCTCTCCTCAGAGCTAGCACCTTCTGTACCAGGCAACATTCTCATAAACTTTCCCTGTACTCTTTCATAAACGTGCACATTGTTTTGGTAATTTGGCGACCAGAACAGTACACAACATTCTAAATGCGATTGAAACAAAATCTTTTACAATTTTAGCTTGACCAGCCAGCTCTTATACTCAATACCCCGTCCAGTGAAAGCAAGCATGCTATATGCCGTCTTATCCACTCGAACCACTTGTGTAGCCACCTTCAGGGTACAAAGGACTTGAACTCTGCTCATCAACTTTACCCAATGCTCTTCCGTTTACAGTATATTTGGCTGGAGAATTAGACTTCCCAAAATGCATTACCTCATATTTGCTTGGATTCAGCTCCATCTGCCAATTGTCCGCTCAACTCTCCTGTCTATTTCTATTATCCTTCATTCTTTGAGAGTCCCCTATGATTTCTGCTACTCCACCAATCTTCGTGTCATCCGCAAATGTAATGGCGATATTTGGGCTAGCAACCCTTGGAGAATGGAGCATGGCAGCTGCTGGTAATTAGATTTGATGAATAAAATCTGGAATATAAACCCGCTCAGAGGAAAAGTGACAAAAAGTTTTAATTTGCTGAAAAAACATTAATTCATTTCCCTTCAAAAGGGAAATCTACCGTCCTTAACGAGACCTGCCAATATATGACTCCAGCCGCACAATAGTACGGTTCACCCATAAATTCCCTCTGACTTAGGTCAAGGAGAGTTAAGGATGAACAGCAAGTGCTGTTCAGACTATGATGGTCACACTCCGTGGGAGAATAAGGAAGTATAAAACAAAAAATGGATGAGGGGGATAATTGGGAGTCGTCTCAGCGTGGACTCAAATTCAACTGCTTATCCAAACTAAACAGACACAAGGCTACCCACGCCGCAATGAAGTCAGGTCCATGCGGGCGGGGTCTGCAGGAAGGGATTCAATTACCCGCTGAAGTGTAAACTCACTTGCTCAGTCACAATTTGGACAGGTCATTCACCACTCCCATATGTGAGAAAGAATCAGTCAGGAGACCAACCTGCAGAGCCACCATCAGGTTTACAAATGACAGCAAGGGTCCGATTCTGCTGTTATTTCAGGTATTCATCCCATCCAAAAATGAACCATGTTTGGATGCCTGTTTCCAGTGGAGTACCACTGTTTCCTGATGTTGATCAATAATTCAAACTTAGTTGTCGGAGTCATGTTTTAGAAGTTGTGTAGTTGACTATGATGAATAATGTCAGGGACCGCAGGGATGTAACAATCAGGTAGAAAGGGAAAATGGAGAATGTAATTGTTGGACAGGGAGATCAGTTGTTCGAAAGGGTTTTGGCTATTTTCTATTGTTGACCACAGGCTGAGGATGATATTCGATCTTTAGCAAGCGCCAGTTTAGGAAACAACTAAAGGAATGTGTACAAGTCTGGTCAATGCAATAGTCATTTTTTTTTTAAAGAAATTGTATGATAAAAGAGGGAGGGCTGAAGTATAACTCCATCAAGACCGCTTCACCACTCAATGAATTTACCACGGATATCTTTCCAAGTCATGCTGGTATGTTCCTTGGAGGGTAATTTGCAAACGGTGACGTTTCAGTGCATCTTCAACCTTGTATTATAGTCCGTAAAGCATTGAAGGTTCTGTCAACAAAACCTGGATGAGTTACTCCAGTGAATCTTCTAGGTGGTGCACTCTGCTGCAATTGTGCCTTAGCAGTTAAGGGAATAAATATTCAGGTATTGAAGAATGTGCAGTTAAGTGACTGCATTGTCGTGGAGGGTGTCCAGTTCCCTCAGTGGTATTGAAGCTGCACCCACCGAGGCAAATGGAGAGAGTTCTGTTAAACATCTAATTTGTGCGTTGCGAACAACGTAGGCTTCACGGAGACAAGAGTTGAGTTAATCAAACAAAGTCGACCGACGGACATGTTATTGTAGTCAACTTCTTTATATGGGCGGTCAGGTTCCATTCCTCTGAAATACTAGCTCCCAGGGCGATCACACTGAGGAATTCAGTTACAATGAAGCCATTGAATTTCAATCGAATATGATTAGATTCTCATTTGTCAGAGTTATCATTGCTGCATTTGGTCCTTCTGTGGAACAATCCGATTCCAATCGCTTTCTGATTTCACGTTCCAATTCCCATCTGCGCCTGAAATTTCAACTCGTTTCCTCGCTGAAATTTCTCCACCTGTCTTAATAATATGTAAGGACGCTGTAAGGGACAGCAGAGATTTACAAATGTGTTGCTAACTCTGTATAAAATGGAGCTTCGTGGAATGATTGGTTCGTCTGGGATTATTATCCTTGAAACAAAGGAGGTGAAGGGGAGCTCTATAATCACATAATAACACTTATAAACGTTCAAAATTCATTGGAGCTTGACAGGGTAGATACAAGCAGGTGTGAGGAGAGCACCACTCGACATGAACACAGAATTAGATATTGCCTATTTAATTCAGAAATGATGAGTAATTTCTTTGCTCGGGGTCAGAATGTCTGTGGCATTTTTGCGGCACACACTGCTGAGGTTGAGTTGTTGGGTGTTTTCATACCGTGCCAGATAGTTAACCGGAAAGATGATGAAACTTTGTCTAGGTAGGTGAGCAGAATCGAGTTGAAGATTATCAGATCAACCATGAGTTTTTTGAATGTTGGGGCAGACTCGATGGGCTGAGTGGCATACTTCCACTTTGTCTAACATTTGGTCTGACGCCCTATTTTATTCATAACTTTAGAATTGTGAGGAGATGGGCTGAAGTGATAGGAAACGTTTATTAAACAGATCAGACAGATCAGGCACAAGGCTCATAAACTCAGGAAGAAGAAATGTGCTGTGCAACAAATAACACTGAGCACAGCACAGGTGGCTGTGTACAGAAGCTGTGATTGCTGAAGAAAGTTGGTGGACCTTATACAGTTGGCAAGTCAGTGATCCCGCTGGATGATGAATCGTTGTATGATTCACACAAAGCTGAAATTTGTGGAAGGATGCAAGGTTCGTTTGATTGGAGAAGTTTTCTGCGGTTCCAATTCCTAGTGACTGTTTGAAATACTGATCAGATCATTGTGTGAAGTGTTTGGTTAAAATACTCATGAACAACCCCACTGGATAAACTTGTGCTCCTTCTTTCTCCTTCTTTCTAATATCTCCTTCTTTCTCCTTCTTTATAATAATGATTCCTTCTGCTTTCACATCCAATGTATTAATGTACATACAAACAGCAATGGTTCCTGCACAGATCCCTGTGGTAAACCCACTGGTGAAAGAATTTGAAATAAAAAACAACCCTCCAACAGTTGTGGATCCAATTTGCCAACTTACCTTGGATGCCATTGAGGTGTTGGACCAGCCTTCCATGTGGGACCTTGTCAAAGGCCATAGTGAACTCCAAGGAACCCACATCATCTGCACAGCCCTCATCGTGATTTCAAAGAAAACTCAGCTGAATTCATCAGACAGGATCTTCCTGTATCAAATCCGTGCTGACTATCCCTAGTTATTTCCTGCCTTTCCAATCATTGACTCATCCTGTCCCTCAGAATTGTTTCCAATAATTTCCCTCCCCTTGCTGTCAGACTATCTGCTCTGTAATTACCTTGCCTATCCCTGCTGCCCTTCTTGAACAAAGGAACCATATTTGCGATCCTCCAGTCATTTGGCACTTCACCTGTGGACAGCAAAGTGTTAAGTATATCCATCAGGGCCCCAGCAATCTCCTTTTATTACCTCCCATAGCAGCCAGGGATACATTTCATTGGGCACTGGGAGGTTCTCCAACTTGATGCCTGTGAAAACATTTAATACCTCCTCCTTATTGATCTTAACATATTCCCGAACCTCACCATCTCAACAGAAATCCGCGTCTACAATGTCTTTCTTCTGTCTGAATATAGATGGGAAGTACTCATTTCAGGATTCACCTACTTCCTCTGGCTCCATGCCCAGATTATCCCTTTGGTTTCTAACAGGTTGCACTCTTTAGCTGGGATTCCTCTGTCTCTGACTGTAGTTATAAAATATCTTGTAACTTTTCCTTAATACTGTCTGTCAAGTATATTTCATGCCCATTGCTCGCCTCTCATTCTTAAGGACCCCTTACCCTTTCTATACTCGTAGAGAGCTTCACCTGCTGTTATTGAACAGTATTTTGTCTATCAAAATCACGATATCACTTGATCAGTATTCACTGGATTGCTGCCTTTGTCATTCCCACTTTACTAACACTCTGGCCATGGATCCTCACTGTATCACTTTCACATACTCCATTTTCCAAATATAGCCCTAACTGCAGGTAGTTCAGCCTTGTCTATGTTTGCCACATCCTGTCTCATTCTAGGAGACTCACTTGTGAGTGGGGCAGACAGGCTGTGTGGCTGCAGCAGTGACCCCAGATGGTGTGCTGCCTTCCGGGTGCGAGGGTCAAGGAGGTCTCTGAGCGGTTACTGAACATTCTGAAGGGCAGGGTGAACAGCCAGAGGTCATTGTGCACATCGGTCCACATGAGAGAGGTAGACAAAGGGATGGGGTCCTGTGAAATGCATATCAGGCGTTTGGTAAGACTTTGAACGGCAGGACCTTTAGGGTAGTGATCTCAAGACTACTCCCAGTGCCACGTGCCTGTGAGGATAGAAATAAAAAGATAGGCCTGATGGATGTGTGGCTGAGGAGCAGGATGTCGGGGGCAGGGTTTTCAGTTCTTTGGGATCTCCTCTGGGGTAGAGGTGGCCTGTCAAAGGCGGGGCGGGTTGGACTTGAACCAGAGGGACATCAGTATCCCTTCGTTGGGGGTGGCTGGGGGTGGGGGGTGGGGGGGGAGGTTGGCTGACTGACAACGCATGAGGCCTGGCAGGTAAGGCAGATGAGCTCCGAGCATGGTTTGGCACTGGGGACAGGGATATTTCAGCCATAACGGAAATATAGCTGACAGATATGGGACATAAATCCAACGCTGGGCAAGGAGCAGAGACATTCAAAGCTTCAATCCCACCATCTTGTGAGGGTCCTGCTTTACCCTCTGCTGTACTGGTCCTCACTGAGACAAACACTACAAAGGACATACAGGAAGAACGTTAGCCACCAGGATACACTGACACCAGATAGCCACAAAAATACACGACCCTCTCTCCCTCGTAGCCCTACACAAGGATGAAAAAAGCCACCATTACGACTGGGAAAACACATCTATCCTGGGACAGGCTAAGCAAAGGCATGCCAGAGAATTCCTGGAAGCCTGGCACTCCAACACAACGCCATAAACAAACACATAGATCTAGATGCCATCTATCAACCCCTCAGAAAACGAACAGGAAATGACATCACCATTATGGGCGGCACGGTGGCACAGTGGTTAGCTCTGCCTCATAGCGCCAGAGACCCGGGTTCAATTCTCGACTCAGGCAACTGACTGTGTGGAGTTTGCACGTTCTCCCCATGTCTGTGTGGGTTTCCTCCGGGTGCCCCGGTTTCCTCCCACAGTCCAAAGACGTACAGGTCAGGTGGATTGGCCATGCTAAATTGCCCGTAGTGTTAGGTAAGGGGTAAACGTATGGGTGGGTTATGCTTCGGCGGGTCGGTGTGGACTTGTTGGGCCGAAGGGCCCGTTTCCACACTGTAATGTAAACTAATCTAATCTAAACTCCAGGAACCCCATCCAGGAGAAAGATATAAATAGAAAGCAGGAGACAACAGCTTCGCTTCACTTGGAGGTCGCCACTGATGATGTTACCTAGCCAGGTAACGAAACGTCTGGATATCAAACCTACTGCTCAGCGAGCAAACCTACACCCTAAATCTTAACCTGGGCTTCAAACCTTCACAAACCTTGCAAATGGTAAATTACCCATCGTGTTCAGGGATGTGCAGGATTGACATGTTAGTTAGGATAAATGGACAGTAATAGGTGGGGGAATAATTTTGGGAGGGATGTTATTCAGAGGGTCCGTATGGACTCTCTGATGAGCATCCCGCCCAAACGTATTCCCTCACCGATGGAGTTGTTGGGCCAAATGGCCTGTTTCCACACTCTGGTTCCTCACTGAAGGTAGCCAGGAAGGAACTGAAGAATGGACTTCGGACAGCTGGACATGAAAAAGCTTTGTTGGGAAGGATTAAGGAAAACCGTAAGGCATTCTCCACTTATGTGAGGAACAAGAGGATGGTCAGAGTGAGGGTAGGACCAATCTGGGATAGCTGAGGGAACTTGTGCCTGGAGTCATAGGAGGTAGGGAAGGTCCTTAATGCATACTGTGCTTCGGTATTCACTCCTGAGAGGGACCTTGTTATTTGTGAGGACAGCGTGAAAAGGACTGATATATGTGAACAGGTGGATGTTAAGAAGGAGGATGTGCTGAGAATTGTGTAAAACATAAAGATAGATAAGTCTATTGGACCAGACGGGATGTGCCCAAAGTTACTGCACAAAGCGAGGGAATGGATTGCTGCGCCATTGGAAATGACCTTTGCACCCACACTGTCCACCGAAGTCGTACCACATGAGTTGAGGGTGGCAAATGTTACTCCCTTGTTCAAGAAAGGGAATAGAGAAAATTCTGTGAATTACAGACCTCACGTTCTTATGTCTGTGGTTTGCAGATTATTGGAGAGGACTCTGAAAGAGTGGATTTATGACTCCGTAGAAAACCATAGTTTGATTCGAGATAGTCAGCATGGCTTTGTAAGGGACAGGTCTCTCCCTCACAAATCTTATTGAATCATTCGAGAGTGTGACAAAAAACCGTTATGGCTCATTAAAAAAAATACAGAGGCATGGGATATCGGGAAACCTGTCTGTCTGGATATAGAATTCCAGGCCCCTAGAAGACAGAGGGTGATGATAGATGGGAAACATTCAGCATGGAGCTTGGTGACCAGTGGTATTCTGCAGGGATCGGTTGCAGGAACTCTGCTCTTTGTGATTTATTTATAAACGGACTTGGATGTGGTTGTGGAAGAATGGATTTGTAATTTTGCCAATGACATGGAGGTTGCTGGAGCGGTGGATAGTGTGGAGGTCGGTTGCCGATTATAGCAGGATATTGATAGGATGAGGAGCTGGGCTGAGAAGTGGCAGATGGAGTTCAATCTGGAAAAGTGTGAAATGATTCATTTTGAAAGGTCGAACTTGAATGCAGAATGCAGGGTTAAAGGCAGAATACTTGGTAGTATTGTGGAACAAAGAGATCTTGGGTCTCTCAAAGTTGCCACCCAAGCTGATAGGGTTTCTTTGGAGGAATATGTTGTGTTGGCTTTCAATTGCTGGGGGATTGGGTTTTCAAGCTGTGAGGTTATGCTGCAGCTCTATAGAGCCATGGTTAGACTCCACATGGAATATTGTGTTCAGGTCTAGTCCCCTCATGACAGGAATGCAGTGGACGCTTTAGGGAGGGTAAATTGGAGATTTACCAGAATGCTGCCTGTGCTGGAGAGCATGTCTTATGAAGAAAGGTTGAGGGAGGTAAGCCTTTTGTCATTGAAGTGAAGAAGGGTGCGGGGCGACTTTGTAGAAGTGAAAAAGGTGACGTGAGACACAGATAGAGTGAATAGTGAGAGACTTCTTTATACCATGGCATAAATGGCTATTTTATGTGGGCATAAATAATTTTAAGGTAATTGGTGGATGGGTAAGGAGAATCTTCAGAGATAGGTTCTTTACACAAAGTGTGTTGCGTGGTTGGAATGCACTACCACCGGTGGTAGGAGAGTCAGATACAAGAGGGACATTTCATAGACTCTTGGATAGGCACATGGATGGCAGTAAAATGAAGGGTATGTAGATTAGTTCGATCTTACAGACTGATAAAAGGTTGGCATGGCATCATGGCCGAAGGGTGTTGTACTGTACTGTTCTGTGTTCTACGTTCCGTGTGGTAAACTGGGTAAAAAGCCCAGATCAATGTAAAAAGATATGGCATTCATTAGAAGCGAAGGAACTGGATACAAAATTGGATTGATGGTAGGAGACAGAGGGTGATGGCAGACATGTTGTTTTCCTGACTGGAGGCATGTGACCAGTGGTGTCGTGGGACGACTTTTGTTTGTCATTTGGGTAAATGGTTTGGATGGGAATATTGGTTTCCTGGTAAGTAAGTTTTTTTTGGGTAACACTGAAATGGTGGCAGAGTGGACAGTGAAGAGGGTTATCTATGAAACAACAGGATGGACAATACTGCTGGGATAGTGGGCTGAAGAATAGCACATGGAGTTTATTTAGATAAATGTGAAGTGTTTCATTTTGGTGAAACAAACCAGGGTGGGACTTGTACAGTTAATGTTCGGGCCCTGGGTAATGTTGCCAGTCAGTGACCCAGGGATCCAGGTACACAGTTCCTTGAAGATAGCGACATTGTTAGACAGGCTGGTGAAGCTGGTGTTTTGGATGGTTACCTTCATACAAGACGTTGGTATGGCCTCCATAAAAGCGTTGTTGATCAGTCGGAAGAACTCATCAGGTTCACTTAGCTCCTTTAGGGAAGAACATCCGACATTCTGACATAGTCTTGCCAACATGTGAATCCAGACCCACAGCAATATGGCTGACTCTGTGCTACACTCTGGGTAATTACCAGTGGAGCAAAGAATGCCGGTCCAATCAGTAACACCCTCATCCCATGAATGAATAAATAAAAATACATATGTCCTTCCCTACCCCTGCAAACCCCTCCCGCTGCAGCAATTCATACTGGCTTTGTAACACTGTTCAGGCCCGGACCACTCTCTGTAACACTCTCACCACCTCCAGCACCTTCACCTGTCCCTGTTAATATCACGTCATTAAACCCTGACAGTGATTCCTATTTCCATTGCCCTTCCCCCTGCTAGCAGACCCTTCGCAATTCCTTTAACACTTACTGCTTAAACTCTCTCATGTCAGGATTTTAAGTAATTTGTGGTAATCATCTAAGCCTCATAATATGACATGATCCATTTTGTCCTGAGTGAGGAATGGGTGGGAATTTCTTGCTGAGGTTTTGTCTGTTTCAATGGAACGTTCTTTTGTTGAGTGTTTTACACTGTTCCTTCAATTTTTTTTCCATTATCCACTTACAGACACACGTTTCAGTCTGTTTAGCCTGTTTACCTTGGTCAGTTCTCCTCCCAAACTCATGTCAGTGGCTGTTTTTGTTTCTAGATGTAACTTGCCCTTTCTGTGATTCAATTTAAAACTTCATATTTCTTTAAACAGTACTTTACCCAATTTCCCAGGGGATCTCCCCAGTGACATTACTCACTAAGTTTCATGACACACGGTCGCTCTGAGATATTTATATCCTTAGTCAGTGAGGGACTAGTTGCGCAATGTGTTATTCAAAGAAGCACTGGAAAAAAATCTATAATCTCCTCTCAAAATATCACTCTTGTCAGTGTGATTATCAAGATTATATGAATATTGAAGTTTCACTAAATTATCACAATGCCTTTATTGAAAATTCCAATGAGTTCCTCTTTAATGCAGTGATGAGCAATGAAATGCTGTTCGGTGGCTAACACTGTTCTGCCGCTTGTGTCCTTGGCAAGTAGTAGCCAGAATCTACATGCAGACTGATCTACTTCATGATCTGCGGCCAAATGCTTTCCCTGTAATGTCTTTGTTCTCCATTATTGTTAGTGTTGCCCATTTTGACTGAATTTCCGCATGGTTGTGAAACATTGAATATTTATGTTCCAAATTTTGTTCGCCCGGTAACCACGTCTCCCTGGTGTCTAAATCTCTTTCGTCTCTGTGTCACAGATTAGTCTACCTTGTTGCAGAGACTTTGTCCATTCCAAAAAAATCATAATTTACTCTTTCCCAAAATTTCCTGTCACAAATCGATTCACTAATGTACAGTAAAGTTAAAATTTGTCCCTTCCTGTTCCTTTCTGCTTGTCTTCAGCTACAATCCGTGCTGTTCACATGCGTCACCTTTTCTATTTGGATTTGGAAACCTCCCTTCACCTGAACCCTCTGTCAGTTTAAAGCCCTGTCCATAAACCTACCGACATGATTGGCCAGGACACTGGTCCCAGCTGAGTTGCACTGGGACCATCCTAATTGATTTTTTTAAACCAGGTACGGGATGTGGGTATCTCTGGCTGACCAGCCTTTCTTGCCCAGCCCTAGCTGCCCGTACGCTGGGTAACTTGCTTGGCCATTTCAGAGGGTAATTCGGAGGCAAACACTTTGCTGTGGGTATGTCGTGCAGACCACGTGAGGATGGGCAGATGTCCTTCTCTGAATGGCGAGTGTTTGGATTTATTGTACATCAGTGTTTGGATTTATAGATTTTCAATTACTATTTTTTAAATAATTTATTTCAAATTCCACCATTTCAGATGATGTGGTTCAAACCTGCCTCTCCTGAACTTTAGCTGAGATTTGGGATACATGCTCTAGCAACAAAATCACTAGGCCGTTACTTTGTCTGCTCACAGGCTATTTATCCCTGAACACTGATACCAGTGTATCATGAAGCTAAACCTGTTTTCCTTCATGATTGTTTGATCCTGATACCTTCCAGCACTCTGGTGATATCACTCAGTCTCTCTCCATGTGTTATCTCTTACTGTGTGGGTCTAATTGCTGCCTCTGTCAGCGTCTCTCACTCTTGCAGCTACTCCAGATCCTGAGCCCGCAGAATTCTGCACTCCAGAGAGACGCAGCAGCACAGGCCAGGGATGGACACTGGGATTTTCCAGATCTCTGTAGGAAACATTACTATTCTACATGCGTCACCCTCACTGCATCAGTCTAAGCTCCCATTCAGTCTATTTCTCTGTCTCCTGTAGGTACTCAGGAAGTTCCTGACTCAATAGATTTCCCAGCTGCCGGATGTCCCATCCATCACCACATTGAAAATGGTTAGTCAGCCAGAGAGACAAAGAGCAGGGAGATCTGGAGCCTTCAATAAATCCTGCAGTGAGGTAAGATTACTCAACATGCATAGAGCCGAGAGCATCCAGTGTTTCCCACTTGCGTCAGCATTGTCCTTCACAGTAACAGGAATATGCTGCCCCTGAAATCCTAATTAATCTCTCTTTTAAAGAATCCCACTTGCCCGACTTCCCTTTACTTGCAAATAGCCTCCACGAATCAACTTTTTGACAGTTTTGCCTAATACCTTCTGGACTGGGGCAAGGCCAGTTTCGATCTTTAACTTGTGGACCAGGCCTGTCCTTTTCCATCGCTATTTTCAAATTAATATAATTGTGGTGACTTTGCCAAAGTGCTCCCCCACAAACACTTCAGCCCCTTTCTCTCCCTTGTTTCCCGAAGGGAGGTCAGGTTTCATCCCTTTCTCCAGTCGGAACAGTTACATACTGACTGAGACAGTTTTCTTGAACACGCTGAACAAATTCCTCCCATCCAAGCTGTGAACATTATGGCAGTCCCAGTCTAGGTTTAGAAAGTTAAAATCCCCGACCACTACAACTCTATCATTCTTACAGATATCTGAGATCTCCGACATATTTGCTGCTCAATGTCCCGCTGACTACTGCGGGCCTGTAGTACCGTCATATCAAACTGATCATCCAGCCGTATTTCTTCGTTCTACTAATACAGCTTCACTGGGCGATCCTCGGGAATATCCTCTCTCAGTGCTGCAGTGATGTGTGCACTGATCAAAAACACCGATCCCCTCCTGTCTTGCCTCCCCTTCTATCCTTCCTGTAGCATCTGTCCCGGGAACATTGAGCTGCCTGTCCTGCCCCTCCCTCAGCTATGTTTCTGTAATTCCTGTGATATCCCTGTCCCATGCTCCCTTCCATGCCATGCGTTCATCTGTATAACCTGTTAGGCCTTTTACATTAAAGTAAATGCAGCTTAATTGATCAGTTTTCCCTCATTGCCTGCTGCGCTCTTGCCTGGATTGTCGATTGAAATGACTCTCTTGAAATTCTGTCCCAGCCTCAACCTTCAGACTGCAGCCTGAGACCACCCCCCTCACTGTGGACAACGCCCTCATCTTTCACGTCATCTGCAAACCTACTAATGATACCTTCTGCTTTCACATTCGAGTGATTAATGCCCATAAGGAACAGCAATGGTTCCTGCACAGATCCCTGTGGTACAACCGCTGGGCAAAGACTTTCAATCACAAAACCAACCCTCCAACAATATTGGATCCAATGTGGCAACTTGCCTTTGATGCCATGGGCTCTTCCCTTTTGGACCAGCCTTCCACGTGGATACTTGTCAGAGGCCTTAATGAATTCCATGGAACACATATCATCTGCACTGGCCTCATCAATATCTTCAATCATAATTTCAAAGAAATCTCAGCTGATTTCATCAGACATTATCTTCCTCTTCCAAATCCATGCTGACTATCACGAATCGGTCCCTGCCTTTCCAGTTATTGATCAAACCTATACCTCAGAATTGTTCCCAATTCCCCCCCACCCGTTGCTGTCAGACTACCTCCTCTGTATTTACCAGGCCTATCCCTGCTGCCCTTCTTGAATAAAGGAACCACATTAGCGATCCTCCAGTCATTCGGCACTTCACCTGTGGCAGCAAAGTATTAAATATATCGACCAGGGCCCCAGATGTCTCCTCCCTTACCTTAGCATCCTGGGATACATTTCATTGGGTCCTGGTGATTTCTCCACCTTTATGCCTGTGAAACTATTTAATACCTCCTCGTTATTGATCTTATCATATTCTCGAACCTCACAATCCCAATTGAAATCCCCATCTACAATGTCTTTTTCCTGTGTGAATACAGACGAGAAGTATTCATTGAAGACATCACCTACTTGTTCTGGCTCCATGCACAGATTGTCCCTTTGGTTTCTCACAGGCCTCCCTCTTTCTCTGGGACTCCTCTTACTCTCACGATGCTGATAAAGTACCTGTGGCTTTTCCACAATCATATCTGCCAAATTTATTTCATGACTATTTTCTGTCCTTCATTTTCCACAATCCCCTTGCACTCTCTATACTTGTGAAGGTCTTCACCTGATTTTATTACACTGTACTTTCTTTATCGAACTCACGATGTCACTTGATAAGTATTCCGTGTACTTGCTGCCTTTACTATCCACTCTTCAAGGAACACACCAGCCCTGCGTTCTCACTACATCACTTTAATATACTCCACTTTCCTAATATGCACCCAATTGCAGGGAGTTCCTCCTTGTCTCTGTTTGCTAGATCCTCTCTAATGATCGCAATACTGATGGGAGACTCAGTTGTGAGGGGGACAGACAGGAGACTGTGTGGCTGCAGAAGTGACCCCAGGATGGTGTGCTGCCTCCAGGGTACCAGGGTCAAGGATGTCTCTGAGTGGTAACTGAATATTCTGAAGGGGAGGGTGAATAGCCAGAGGTATTTGTGCACATTGGTCCACATGACAGAGGTAGACAAAGGGATAGGCCCCTGTGAAATGAGTACAGGGAGAAGTTAAAAAAAGGATATTGACGTTAATGATCTCCAGATTACTCCCAGTCCACACGCCAGTGAGGATAGAAAAAGAAATATCGGCCAGATGGATGTGTGGCTGAGGAGCTGGTGTAGGGGGCAGGGTTTCCAGTACTTAGGTCATTGGGATCTTTTCTGGGGTAGAGGTGACCAGTACCAGGAGGATGGTTTCCAATGGAAGCAGAGGGGCACCAGTATCACTGGAAGGAGATTTGCTCGTGTTACCCAGCGGGACTTAAACTAGTTTGGCAGGGAGTTGAGACTCTGAATAAGAGAGGGCCCATCAACTAATCAGGGGAAAATATATCAGCCATCGAGAGCAAGTAACCTATCCAGGGCACAGTTTCGGGAGGGAAAAGACTTCTGTTTTAAAGGGCATTAATTTCAATGCACGAAGCCTGAAAGGTAAGGCAGACAAGTTCAGACCATGGATTAGCTCTGGAGACTGGGATATTATAGCCATAACAGAAACATGGCTGAGAGAAGGTCAGGACTGGCAGCGCAGTGTTTCAGGATACAGAAGCTGCAGGCGTGACAGAAGGACAAGTAAGTGAGGAGGTGGGGGGGGGGGGGGGGCGGGGGCGGTTGTCCTTTCGATTAGGGAGAATGTAAAAACAGTGCCGACAGACAATATTGTTAAGCGGTCCTCAAATGTGGCCATATTTTTATAAGTTAGAAACAAAAAGGGAATTGTCAGTCTGCTGGGATGGTGTTCTAGACCCCCAAATAGCTAGCGGGTAAGAGAGGAGAAAATGTGCAGTGAGATTGCAGGTTCCTATAAAAATAATAGAGTAGTATTGGATGGAGAATTTAACTTCCCATGGATTTACTGGGTCACCCAGAGTGTAGAAGGACCATACGTGGTGGAATTTGTCAAATATGTCTAAGAAAGTTTCCTAAATCAAGATGTAGTGGGCTCTGTGCGACTCAGGCGGATGCAACACGAGACCTCCCCTCAGAAAAAGAGGTCAGCCAAGTGACTGAAGTGTCAGTTGGAGAGCATTTTTGGTCCAGTGACCACAACTGCCTTTGTTTTAAGATAGTTATGGAAATGAGTATACATTAGATTGTAAAGGGGGGAATTGGGTTCCTGAATTGAGTGCAAGACAAACGATTCACAAACAAGGCAAGTTCATTGGGAGACCAAGAGAAGGAATGTATGAAGATTTGAGAACAGCCATAAAGGCGTCATGCTGTGAAGTTATGGAATTGAATACTAACTCCTACAGGCTGTAACGAACCAAAGTGAAATGTGAGGTGTTACTCGAGGTGTACTTCATTGGAACATTGCAGTAGCCCAGGACTGAAATTTCAGCATGAGAGCAAGGTAGGTTATTGAAATGGGAAACAATGAGACAGTCAGGGCTCTTCCTACAGACAGAGTGGGAGTGTTCCTCAATGCAGTCTCTGTTTGGTCTCCCCAATTTAAAGGAGACTGAATTGTGAGCAGCAATGACAGGAGACTAGATTGAAAGATTACATGTGAAATGCTGCTTCTGCTGGAAGGTGTGTGTTGGGTTGTTAAGAAATGAGGAAATCGTTAGCGATCATTTCAAATGTCCAAATGTATTTCTTCTTATATGTAGACTACATAGTTCCACAACGTGGAGAGAGTAAGTACTACAGGTGCGAGAGGCCAGAGTTAATAAACTTGGAGCTGGATAAACACAGCAGACCAGACAGAATCAGAGGATCAAAAAGGCAATATTTTGATCTTGGACCTTTTGTCAGGACTGGCGAGGGGGAGGGGAGCCCAGAAATGGATCGATGGGATATGGAAGGGCGAGGTGTAAGCATGATGGTGCTGCATACATGAAGGTACGAGGTTACTGTGATTGGTCGGTGGGAAGATTGGAGCAGATATGTGAGTGAGAAAATTAACAGGTGGGTCTGGTCAAGGAGAAGGGATATGGGATAAGGCTGCGTGTGGAGGGATTTTGATGTTGCTCCTGTCAATATTGAGGTCAGTGGGCTATCAGTTCCAAAGGTAAACTCTCAGGTGGTGTTCCTCTGACAGTGGACAGGCTAAGAATGGGCATGTCCCCGGACGAGTTGGAGGGCGAAATAAAATGGAAGGTAACGGGTTGGTTGTTGTGTTCAGAGCACTGGTGCTCCATACAGAGCCTGATCCTGCCCCACCAAGCACGTTTCCAACTCCCGATGTGGTCCCCTCTCTATCAGGGAGACCAAAGGGAGATTCAGGGACACTTTCATGGAGAATCTGCTCTCTCCACGCTTTTACCAACTCTACATCCCAGTTGCCATTCATTTCAATTACTCGCTCACACCCACCCACCCGCCTTGCTCATCCAGCGACAGGTCCATCCTTAGCCTCCTCCACTGTCAGAGTGAGGCCAAATAGTAACTAGGGAACACAACATGATCTTTCAGCTTGAGAGCTTACAGTTCATTGGTCTCAATACTGACTTCACTGCATTCAAAATCTCTGCACCCACAGCCTTATTCCATGTTCCCCTTCCCTGACCTGACCTAAGCAGTCCATCTTCCTCTTCGCATATGCGCTGCACCCTTCCCACTGACCAATCACATTATCCCCCTACTTGCATCCCCTATCGTCATCCCATCTACGCTTCCCTCAGCCCCACGTCCCTCCCTCTATTTACTTCCCGGCTCCCCTTGCCCCGGCCCAATCCTGATGAAGTCTTTCAGCCTGAAACGTTGACTTTCCTGTTCCAAGGTCAGAAAGCACAGCTGTCTGACCTGCTGTGCTTTTTCAGCTTCATATGTATTGCCATATCCGCAGCAAGAGATGTTATTATGCTTTTTATACATTTTACTTTAGTCTGTTTACTGACAAGCTTATCTCAACATTTTCACTACAGGGTCAAGGAAACAGTCTCTTTGTCACGAATGCTCCTGTCTGCTTCGAAATGATTTCCTTTGGTTTAACCGTACTTTCAAGTCTGCTGTTCGCAATAGCATTGTAAATTTCACTCTTGTTATGCTATAGCTTAATCACACCACGCCCAATATACTTTACAACTTCCTTGTTCTTATACTCCACACATCTATTCATAAATGTAAAGATCCATTAAGTCCTTCTATACAACAGTTTCAACTTGCCTGACCATTTGTAATTTCCAGTCTTCTGTGTCCCTCTCTCCTTACATTTACCAGTCCTCCCTCACACCAAAATTTCCAGAAAGATCACCAGCAATGCCTCCACAATCACCTTCGGCATCTTTTTAGAACTACGGGGTGTTCTTCAACAGGTCTCGCTGATTGAGCCAACTTAATCTTCCCCAGCTCCTTCTCCTGACGGGTGGTCACGATACTCACCTCTACTCTCTTACTGTCTTGAAGTTCTGACATTTTGCTGGTGTCCTTCACCGTGAAGATTGTTGCAATGTATTCAATTCCTCTGCCATTCCATTACTTCCCATAACTATTCAAGCTTCATTTTCCAACATTCATTTGTTTGTTCTTTACTCCCTGTCTTCCTTGTTATATGTCTAAAACTCTCTCTCAATGTTCTATTTCATGATTCACAAGCGTAATATCAGATTTCACCCTCTCCTCCCATTTGCTGTTCTTAGTTATTCGTGCTGGAAGTTATAGGCTTCGTAATCGTCTAGATTCCCAATAATCTTCACCACATTGTGCGCACTTTCTTTTACTTTTATGCTGTCCCTGAGTTCGTTATCATGCACGGCTGCCTTGTCTTTCGCTGAATATCTATCTTTTTACTTGGGATTAATTTCTGATGTGCTGCTGAATTATCTCCAGAAACTCCTGTCATTGCTGCTTCACCATATTCCCGTGCTCAGCTCCCCTTCCGATTAACTCTGGCCAATGCCACCCTCATGTCTTTTTTGTTACATTACTCAATTATAAGCCATCTCTTCCAAAAGTGAGCATTAGATGTAAATTGAAGGAGGGAGGTTTGAGACATTGGACACGAAGAACGATTGGAGGATTTATGAATTGGATGGAAAGACAGTGACAGAGAGAATATAGACGTGGAGATGTAAAAATAGGGAAGTCTACATGATTGATAAAATAAGATGTTCTTCCGTATTTGGTTTGACAATTCCTGTGTGCTGTGGTCCTTTGTACAGTATATGTGCAACAGATTAATCTGGTGAAATCCTGGATTTGATGCCAGAACCTTTATCTCCATCAATATAACAGGCACCAACTGTTGACAGAACCCAGCATATGTTTCGTGGTATAAAATGGATTAACTGAAACAAGTTGGAACACCAGAAGCAGGAATTTATAACATCCATCCGATAAGAATCCATTATTATTGGGAATTAGATCAGGGAATGCCAGAAAGGCGCAGGAGGCAGACGGTATGTTGAGAGTAGGTGAACATAACATCTCAGCTGAAGATTAAATTACATATTAATATTTTATAAATTTTGTACATCACATGCATCATGTTTGATTAAGCCTGTCTCTCTTGTTCATTCTGAATATGTTGCACACATATGCACAATCTTATCTATCATACACACACAGACACTCACACCCACACACACACACACAGATACACACACAGACACACACACACACCATTACTGTTCAGCCATTCCATTTGAAATGATTCGGTTTTGTAAACAGTGTCACTTGCCATTCCTTCTTCTGAATAAATTATGTTTCTTTCACTGTATTTTATTTTATTCTGTCTGTCAAGAAGACATTGGGGACTGGCGGGGATGTCACTTTACTCCTCGTCAGTCTCCACAGCCAGTGTCTTCTATTCCTTTCTGTTTCTTAACCCATGAAAAATACGTACTGTGTCTGCCCCTTGAATCCCAATAAACAGGTCAAATTTAAACAGAACACTTACTTTTGCGCTAAGGCTACAAAAAAATCTCAAAAAGAAAAGGCATAAAAATTGTGCAATAAGATGTTTGCATCTTTACAAACAGATTATAGAATTGCATTGTGTAAACGATAAACAATTAACTGGTTAGTGCTCTGAGAGTAAAATCCAGGGAAATACGAATTTCTTGTGTATGTTCAGGCCAGTTGTGCCCAGAAGCAGTTTTTATATTGGAAGTTGTTGTGGTGGAGGAGACTTCAGTGTAGTAACAACATCTCTATTGACGCTATATAATGTTGACTATTCAGGCAGGTTATTATCCCATCCTCGCTATTTTTGGTTTTCCTGGTGAGTCGATCTCTGCCCAATTACTAATTCTCTAACCCGTTGTGAATGTCATTGTTTTCTCTGTAGTGTATATTTGGCAAAGATCCAAACTATTGTCTTCGCTTTCAATCACAATCTCCATTTCTATACCATGAATTTCATATCCCTCGCGTACAAGCATCTGAGGAGAAACGAAAGTGTTCATAACGACGATTACCCCATTTTATACTGAACTGATTTATATCTCAATATTCCGTCTACCTCAAAACCTGTCGACTCCCACCTTCACAATATTCCCAGTCTTCACTTTTGCCTCAACACTGTTTCTGAATAAACCATCATCCACACCTTTCCAATTACAATTCTCTTCTGGCAACTCTTCTCGTTACACATATTTTGATCACAAACTTTTTCTTACCTCGACCTGGACTTATGCCAGATGCAACGTGTGAAGTCAGTTTGATACTAAAATGAGTTTCAGTATAATCTGTAAACTCACACGAGGGAGAGGACTGTGCTGTAAGTGACCAGGAAGTGACAGTTTCATTGAACTGTTTTGATTCGGGAACTTTCTGAGCAGGAATGGGTGTCACTTTCCATTATCTCCCAATTGCAGTGTTCCAATGTATTCACACAGTGGCGGAATCCATCTCTTCCTGCTGCTGAGGGTAATATCTTCGTGCTGTCTCCATAATGGAAGGTACTGAAAATCTTCTACATATAATATGGGACAGATTGACTGGTGAAAATAAGAACATGATTAGAATTAATAAAGTGAACTTACTCAAACACTAATTGAATTGAAGGTTGGCACGTTACTGCACAAAATGAGTTCCATCCGAGTTTTCAAGGAAGTGGAATTATAGCTAGTGAATGAGTTATAGAGTCATACAGGACAGAAACAGACGCTTCGGTCCAACCAGTCCATGCTGACTATTCCAATTCCAAACTAACTTAGTCCCACCTGACCGCACTTGGCCCATATCCATTCAAACCTATTCATGTACTTATCCAAATGTCTTTTAAATGTTGTAACGACAAGAAAGAAGTATTGATTACCCTACAAATTCTTTAGACTCTGGAGTTTCTCGTTCCTGCAGACTGGAAAGTAGTTATTATAATCCTAAATATTTAAAACCGGCGTGAGAGGTAAAACAAAAAAAAAGGTACCTTGATGTTAGGTCTGAGGAAAATATTAGAACCTTTTATGAGAAATGTTATAACTCGACACTTGGGAAACCATGATGTGACTAGGTACAGTCAGCTTAGACTGAGAAAGCGGAAATCATCGTTCAGAAACCTGTGGAGTTTGTGTTAGTTGATACATCCACAAGAGAGAAAGAGTGCGAGTGGTGTATTTGAATTTGCAGAATGCTTTTTTACATTGTTGCTAACAAGTGAGCAAAGGAAGTTAGAGTACATTGATAAGTTGCAGACGGGGTGATCTGAATATGCCACATGGATTGAGAATTGGCCAGTGGAAGCAATGCTGAGCTTCTTGCACTTTTATGGACTGAAGGCAGTCCATGGGATATCACAAGTTTCGGTGTTTGAACCACAACAATTTCCAAGGAATAGAAATGATTTGGATGTGAGAAATACACAGCATTTTGTATTGACTAAACAGTACAAGGTTGAGAAGTGCTGGTTTTCAAAAGGACCTGAATGTCCTTGATCATGAGTCATCAAAAATAGCACACCCAAGGCCGTAAGTATTAGCATCTTATACAGTATGCTGCCCTTCATTGTAATATGATTCAAGTGCATAAGTAAAGCCGTCTTTCCGTATTTGTAGGGCCTTGATGAGAGAGTATTTGGGACACTGTGAAGAGGTATGATCTCCTTTGTAAGGCACGATCTCATTCACACTGACACAACTCTAATCCATGAGATGATGACTCCATGAGGAGACAGTGATGGAACTGAGTAATTAATCTGTCGGGTAGGAGACAAAGAGGGATGATTGTGCTGAAACGTGAGGGTTAGCGACTATCACATATTTCTAAAAGAGACACTGTTCGGGTGAGAAATAATTAATTTATTTGATTTATTGTCACATGTGCCTAAGTCCAGTGAATGCTTTATTTGCGAGCAGTACAGGCAGATGACAGTAAGCAAGGACACACAGATCATAGTGTGAAAAATAAACTTGGACAGAGTAAGGCGTGCAGGTTACAATGCGCAGGACATTAAAAAAAAACATGATCAACATGAACAAGATCATTATTATTTGGAGTGACAGAGTCCATTCATCAGTCTAACACAGCATACTTTATGTGCCTGAATGATCTCTCCCCACATTAATGTGCCGTCGCCATGAGGTCCTACAAGAAAAATTTAGGGAGTTAGGAACCAACTTAACAAAGTAGGACCACGGAGGTAGTAATCTCAGGATTGCTACCAGTGTCAAGTGCTAGTCAGCGTAGGAATGATCGAATAATCAGGAAGAATGTGTGGCTGAAGAGATGGTGCAGGAGGGAGGGGTTCCGATTTTTGGGATATTGGGACCGGTTCTGGGGGAGGTGGGATTATTACAAATTGGACGGTCTACATCTGGTAGACGGTCTACATCTACATTGTGGAGCCAATGTTCGATGGAGTGCATTTGTGAATGCTGTTGGGAAGGGTTTAAACTAATGTGGCAGGGATCGGGAAACAAATCTGTTTGGTGAAAATAAGGGAGGTAGTAAATAAAGCCTAAGTAACTAGATAATGAAATCAGCATGTCTGAGGGGAAGAGGAGGCAGGAAGTGGAGGATGAACACAGAGGGAGTTATAGTTTTAATGCATGAAGTATAGTAGGTAAGGCAGATGAACCTAGGGCTTGGAATAGTACCTGGGAATATAATGTTATTGATGTTACTGAGACTTGGTTGCGGGAATGGCGTGATTGGCAACTGAATATCCCAGGACATTAATGCTTCAGGCGGGGTAGAGAGGAAGGTACAGGGGGTGGAGAAGAAGTGTTACTGGTCAAAGAAGATTTCACAGCTGTGCTGAAGGAGGGCACGATGGAAGATTCGAGCAGCGAGGCAATAGATTAGATTAGATTACTTACAGTGTGGAAACAGGCCCTTTAGCCCAACAAGTCCACACCGAACCCGCCGAAGTGCAACCGACCCATACCCATTCTCCTACATTTACCCTTGCACCTAACACTACGAGCAATTTAGCGTGGCCAATTCACCTAAGCTACACATTTTTGGACTGTGGGAGGAAACCAGAGCACCCGGAGGAAATCCACGCAGACACGAGGAGAATGTGCAAACTCCACACAGTCAGTCGCCTGAGGCGGGAATTGAACCCGGGTCTCTGGCGCTGTGAGGCAGAAGTGCTAACCACTGTGCCACACGTGCCGCCAACATGGGCAGAGCTCAGGAATACAAAGGGTGCAGTAACAATGCTTGGATTGTACTACAGACTTCCCAACACTGATCGTGGTACAAATATGTAAATGGATCACAGAAAGATGTGGGAGCAACAGGATGGTGGTGATTTTAATTTTAATTATCCCAACATTGACTGGGATTCACTTAGTGTTAGAGGTCTAGATGGAGCAGAATTTGTATGGACCATCCAGGAGCATTTTCTAGAGTTGTGTAGAAATAGATCAACTCGGGAAGCGGCCATGCCAGACCTGGTGTTGGGAACTGAGCCCACCCAGGTAGTGGAAGTTACTGTGGGGGATTACTTTGGAAATAATGATCACAATTCCTTTAGTTTTACAATAGTCATGGAGAAACATGAGAGTGGTCCGAAAGGAAGAGTGCTAAACTGGGGGAAGGCCAACTCTAGCAAAATTCGGCAAGAGCTGGGGAACGTGGATTGGGAACAGCTGTTTGAAGGGAAATCCGCATTTGATATGTGGAAGGCTTTTGAAGAGAGGTTAATTAGTGTTCAGTAGAGATTCTTAATGAGTCATTTGCATCGATACTCACCAAGGAGAGGTGATGATTCGGAGATGCCGGTGTTGGACTGGGGTGTGAACAAAGTTAAAAATCACACAACACCAGGTTATAGTCCAACAGGCTTAATTGGAAGCACACTAGCTTTCGGAGCGACGCTCCTTCATCAGGTGATTGTGGAGGGCTCGATCGTAACACAGAATTTATAACAAAAATTTGTAGTGTGGTGTAACTGAAATTATACATTGAAGAATTGATTGTCTGTTAAGCCTTTCATCTGTTAGAATACAGTGATAGTTTCACTTCTTTCATGTTTAAATAAAAAAAAAACCCTTTTTTTTAAAGTTGCATTCTCGGGTTAGCTGTTAACAATGGTGATAGCTAGACAATATGCTGAAGGTGTTAGCCCCCTGTGTTCTCTGACTATGACCTGATGTTTAGATTGATTCCAATCTAAAAAGTGAAATAACAGAGTTTTACATATATTCGTGCAGTTTTTGAGCTCAGAGTTCGACATGAATCTATGTGGTTTTTGAGCAAAGTGCAATGTAACTCTGAAAGCACCAATAAAATTCACCACACACAATATATATTTGTGCATGTGGGTCTTTGTCTGTCTGTGTGTGTGTCTGTCTGGGGTGGAGGTTGTGAGTGTGAGAAAGTGTGTGTGTGTGTGTGTAGTGAGTGCAGAGTGTCTTAAGTCTGTGAGGGGGTGTCTGTGTGGGAGTCTGTGTGTCTATAAGGGTGTGTGTGTGTATCTGTGTCCGTCATCATGTGAGAGTGTGTGTAGGAATATATGTGTGTGTGTGTTTGTGTGTGTAGTGCAATGATAATCACCTGTAATGTGTTATTAACCCAAGGTCCCGATTGAGGCCCTCCCTATGGGTACCGAACTTAGCTATCAGCCTCTGCTCAGCCACTTTCCTCTGCTGCCTGTCCCGAAGTCCACCTTGGAGGATGGTCACCCGAATGTCCGAGGCTGAATGTCCTGGATCACTGAAGTGTATGCATAGGGCTTGTCCATAGGGAATGGCTGTTTTAAGATGTTTTGTGTGGAAGCTGGAGAAGTATAGCATTGTGAGGTTGTCTGTGGGTTTGCGGTAGAGTGTGGTGCTGAGGTGTCCATCCTTGATGGAGACGCATGTGTCCAAGAATGAGACAGACAGTCGAGAGTAGTCCATGGTGAGTTTGATGGTGGGATGAAAATTATTGATGTCGCTGTGTAGTTTTATCAGTGACTCCTCGCCATGGGTCCACAGGAAGAAAATGTCATCAATGTCCCTGGTGTACAATGTCGGTTGGAGATCCTGCATAGAGAAGAAATCTTGTTCGAAGCTGTCCTGCACAGAGAAGATGCACCGTGTACATGGAAGGTACTCATGTGACTCAGCTAACATTGTCTCTCTTATACATGCAGGCAGGGATGCCCAGAGGCATGGTACATTGGGGAAACTGAGCAAAGGCTACGACAACGGATGAACGGGCACCGCACAACAATCAACAGACAGGAGGGTTCCCTCCCAGTTGGGGAACACTTCAGTGGTCCAGGACATTCAGCCTCGGACCTTCGGGTGACCATCCTCCAAGGTGGACTTCGGGACAGGCAGCAGAGGAAAGTGGCTGAGCAGAGGCTGATAGCTAAGTTCGGTACCCATAGGGAGGGCCTCAACCGGGACCTTGGGTTCATGTCACATCACAGGTGATTATCATTGCACTACACTCACACACACAGATATTTCAACACACACACACACACTCTCACATGCACACGGACACAGATACACACAGACGCGCACACAGACACCCACACACACCCTTATAGACACACAGACCCCCACACATGCACCCCCTCACAGACTTAAGACACTCTGCACTCACTACACACACACACACACTTTCTCACACTCACAACCTCCACCCCAGACAGACACACACACAGACAGACAAAGACCCACATGCACACATATATATTGTGTGTGGTGAATGTTTTTGCTACTTTCAGAGTTACATTGCACTTTGCTCAAAAACCACATAGATTCATGTCGAACTCTGAGCTCAAAAACTGCATGAATTTATTAAAACTCTGTTATTTCACTTTTTAGATTGGAATCAATCTAAACATCAGGTCATAGACAGAGAACACAGGGGGCTAACACCTTCAGCATATTATCTAGCTATCACCATTGTTAACAGCTAACCCGAGAATGCAACTTTAAAAAAAGGGTTTTGTGATTTACACATGAAAGAAGTGAAACTATCACTGTATTCTAACAGATGAAAGGCTTAACAGACAATCAATTCTTCAATGTATAATTTCAGTTACACCACACTACAAATTTTTGTTATAAATTCTGTGTTACGATCGAGCCCTCCACAATCACCTGATGAAGGAGTGTCGCTCCGAAAGCTAGTGTGCTTCCAATTAAACCTGTTGGACTATAACCTGGTGTTGTGTGATTTTTAACTTTGTACACCAAGGAGAGGGGCTTGGTGGATGTTGAGGTTTGGGAAAGATCTTTGATTACTCTTGGTCACGTCTGCGTTAGGAGGGACGAAGTGGTGTGATTTCCAAAAGACATCAAGAAGGACAAGTCCCCAGGTCTGGATAGGATCTATCCAAGGTTACGGAGGGATGCGAGAGAGGAAATAGCTGAGGCTTTAACAGATATTGTTGCAGCGTCCTTGAACACGGGGAGATACCTGGGGAATGGACAATTGCTAATGGTGTCTCCTTGTTTAAGGAATAATCCAGGAAATTGCAGACCTGTGAGCCTGACGTCAGTGGTAGGGAAGCTACTGGAGAAGATACTGAGGGATAGGATATATACCTATTTAGAATGCAATGACTTGTCAGCATGGCTTTCTGCAGGTATGGTAATGGCTTACAATCTTAATAGAATTGTTTGAAGAGGTGACAATGTTGATTGATGAGGGAAGCGATATAGATGTCATATAGATGGACTTTGGTAAGGTATTCGATAAATTTCCCCGTGGTAAGCTGATGAAAAATTTGAAGTTGCATGGGTGTTCTAGCTAGATGGATAGAGAACTGGTTGGGCAACAGGAGACACAATGTAATGATGGAAGGGAGCTTCTCAAAATGGAGATCTGTGACAGTGGTGTCCCACAGGGGCCCTTGCTGGGACATTGTTTTTTGTGGTATACATAAATGATTTGGAGGAAGGTGTAGCTTGTTTCATTAGCAAGTTTGCAGGTGACACTAAGATTGATGGAGTAGCAGACAGTGAAGAGGACTGTCCGAGAACACAGCAGAATATAGATAGATTGGGGACATGGGCAGAGAAATGACAGATGGAGTTCAATTTGGACAAATATGAGGCGATGCATTTTGTACGATCCAATCCAAGAGCGAACTATACAATAAATAGAAAAGTATAGGGGAAAATTGATGTACAGAAACATCTAGGTGTTCAGGTCCATTGTTCCCTGAAGGTGGCAAGGCAGATCAGTAGAGTGTTCAATAAAGTGTATGGCATGGTTTCCTTTATTGGACCGGGTACTGAATATAAGATTTTGCAGGTCATATTACAGTTGTATAAGACTTTAGTTTAGCCACATTTGGAATACTGCATACAGTCTGGTCGCCACAGGAGCATAACGATGTGGATGCTTTGGAGAGTGTGCAGAGGAGGTTCACCAGGATGTTGCATGGTATGTAGGGTGCCAGCCATGAAGAGAGATTGAACAAATTGGGATTATTTTCATTAGATAGACGGTGGTTTAGGGGGAACCTGATCCTTGGATGGCGAGGGATATTGAGGATCTGATAAGGTCATTAAAGAAGGCATACATTGGGTTTAAGATATCGGGCTTAAGTCAATCCTTAGATGACTACACAAAGTGTAGAAGCACCCTTAAGAGGGGAATCAGACCCAAAGAAAAGGTCATGACATGGATATCTCAGAAAAGGTGAAAGATAATCCCAAGAGGTGCTCTAGCCATATTAAGAGTAGAAGCGTGACTCAGGATAGAATAGGTCCCCTTACTGATGAGCATGGCTGTCCTTGTGTCGAATCACCAGGAAGTGGGGGGAATTGTAAATGAATATTTCTTCTTCATGTTTAATCAGGAGCAAATGAACCTTACTAAGGAAATAAGGAAAGCAAGTGGGAATGTTTTGGTCTGCATGCATATTATCAAAGTGAAGGCACTTGCTACCTTAAAGCACAATAAGGTGAATAAACCCCCTTGGCAAGAACATGTCCATCCTCGGATGTTATGGGAGGCTAGGGAAAAAATTGCAGTGGCTCTTGCACAGATTTTTGCTTCATCGTTTGCCACGGGAGTGGTTCCATTGTTTAAGAAAGGTAGCAAAGACAAGCCAGGGAGCTCTTAGTTAGTGTGCGTAACATCAGTATTAGGCAAGTTGTTGGAGACGATAATGAGAGACAGGATGAACCATCATTTGGAAATTCAAGGTATGATTAGAAATAGTCAGTATGGATTTTTGTGCGGGAAATCATGTCTGACAAAACTTTTAAATTGTTTCAAAGTGATAACCGCAAGAGTAGATCAGGGTAGGACAATGGATGATCTGTATACGGACTTTAGTAAGACGATTGACAAGGTCCCATACGGCAGGTTAGTCAGTGAGGTTAGGTGAAATGGGCTCCAGAGAGAGCTAGCTAATTGGATTCAAAATTGGCTCGATGGTAGGAAGCAGAGGGTGATGGTTCAAGATTGTTTCTCAGACTGGAGGTCTATAACTAATGGTGTGCCACAGGTGTCGGTGCTGAGACCTTTGTTATTTCTTATTTACATAGATGTTCTGAATGTGAATATACAAGGCATGAATGAGGGCCATAAGACATAGGAGCAGAAATTGAAATGTTCAGCCCATCGAGTCTACTCCACTATTCAATCATGGCTGGTAAGTTTCTTAACCCCATTCTTCTGCTTTCTAGCCATAACCCTTGATCCCCTTGACAATCAAGAACCTGTCCATCTCAGTCTTATATATATTCATTAACCTGGTCTCCACAGCCTTCTGTGGCATTGAATTCCATGGATCCACCACTCTCTGGCTGAAGAAGTTTCTCTTTATCTCCGTTCTAAAAGCTGTTCCTTTTACTCTAAGACTGTGCCCTCGGGTCCTAGTCTATTCTACCAATGGAAACATCTATTCTGTCCAGACTATTCAGTATTCGGTATATTGCAATTAGATCTCCCCTCATCCTTCTAACATGCATTGAGTACAGATCCAGAGTCCTCAAGGTTTCCTCATATGGCAAGCTGTTCATTCCTGAGACCATTCTCGTGAAACCCCCCTGAACACGTTCCAAGGCCAGTACATCTGTTCTGAGATAAGGGGCCCAAAACTGCACAACATACTCCAATTACTCCCAAGAAGGTTACTACATTTACGGATGATACAAAGTTAGGAGGTATCGTTGATAGCGATGAACGTTATCAGAAATCATAGAGGGATTTTAATCTGATGGGGAAGTGATCTGAGGATTGGCAACTGCAATTAAATACAGATAAGTCGGAGGTGTTACACTTTGGAAAGTAAAACAAAGGTAGGGCTAATACAGTAAATGGTTAGGTTCTAAGGAGTGTTCTGGAACAGAGGGACCTAGGACCAGAAGTCCATATTTTACTGGAAGAGGCATCACGGGTAGACAGGGCGGTAAAGAAGGCATTTAGCATGCTGGCCTTCATCGTTCAAAGCATTGAATATCGGAGTTGGGACATTATGCTACCATTCTGTCAGTCGTTGGTGAGGTCACACTTGGAGTATTGCGTACAGTTTTGGTCATCCTATTAACCTGAAAAGAGTGCAAAGAAGCTTGACAAGGATGTTGTCAGGACTAATAGGCCAGCCTTATAAGGAGGGGTGGGCCAGGTTCGCATATCATCCCTTGGAATGTAGGAGAATGAGGGGGTGTTTTTTTAATGGAGATGCATAATATCATGCGGGCCATAGATAGGATGAATGTGTAGAGTCATTTTCCCAGAGATTATGGGCTGAAAATTACAGGGCATAGTTTTAAGGTGAGAGGGGAAAGATTTAAGAATGACCTGAGGGGCAACTTCATTATGCAGAGAATGTTTTTGAAATGGAATGGGCTGTCAGAAAAAGTGGTTGAGGCAGGTACAATAACAACATGTAAAAATGAATTGATACATAGATGGGAAGGGTTGAGAGCGATATGGTTCAAATGTGGGCAATTGGAATTAGTTGAGTGGGCAGCATGGTCAGCACGGACCAGTTTGGGCCAAAGGGCCAGTTCCCATGCTCGATCACTCTATGATTCAATGACACTCCATTTAAGTCAGTGACATAGTGACACTCCGGCTTACACCAGCCCACACCACGTCACTGTCAGGGGGACACTCTGGGCTACATCAGCTCACACTGTGTCACCGTCAGGGGGACACTCCGGCTACAACAGCCCACACCATGTCACTGTCAAGGGCACACTCTGGGCTATACCATCCCACTTCATATTGCTCTTGGGGGACACTCGTGGATAGAGCAGCCCACATCATCTCGCCATGCAGTGGTTTCTATCATTTGATTGTCGAAGGTGCAGATGTTACCCACCTGCTTGGTAATGTTCACTATGAGGTCAGTAATCCCCATCATACACTTGCCCTTTACAATGGAACAGCCCGACCCTCTTTGCCGTGTACGTAGTCGAGGGCATACCGGTTTTGCTGAGGAGATAGACGAAATTCTAAGAGCATGTCCTTACCTCCTGCTAAGTCCAAGCGGTCTCCTTGCCCAAGCGGGTTGGACCACAAATAAGATAGTTTCAATTTTGATGGCTAATAATTCCTGCATATCTTCCTCAGGAAAAGGTACTGAGAAATGTGTAAGCCAGAAACTGGGCTTCACTGTTACCCAAAGCCATACCACCCCTGAAATGCACGCAGAATACAGGTGAAACTCAACGTTTCGTAGGGAAACCCCAGCCCCATTCCCAGGTAGTTGGGCAGGGAACAGTAGTTATGAAAACTGCCCCTACAGCTACAGCACAGGGATTACCCATTTCATTAAGAACAATGAAGACAGTAACTTTGTCTTGGTTGACCAAAATAATATCCAGGTTTAGTTTAGATAATGGAGGGGGCTTCCCAATATGAAGCAGGCCTGTCTTTGTGACGACTCTGAAAATATGGGTAGTCCATATCTGCAAAATATGGTCGCACTGGGCTCTTAGGGTGAAAGCTGGTCAATAAAAAGTGGTTGGTCTTTCAGTAAGAGATGTGATCATTGTCCCAGACTGGTTCCTGCCATCCCACAACTGAGAAGATGGAGATGTTATTAGGGGTCTCATAGTAAGGTGTGCGTCATTAAACACCACAAAGAGCCTGAATATCCACAATAACAGAGACACACTCCTCCAGTAGGCTTATGCATGAGATGCGAGGCGCCACAGGGAAGCAGTGGCAGTTGGAACATTGGACCAAGGCACATGGAATAAACATAGTCACATTTATTTAAGTGCATCCCTATCCTGTACAGTTGTAACAAATTGGATATGCTTCCCCAGACTTATTATAGGAATTCCACAGGCTAGCAGGTGGGGATAAGTAATAATCAAAGGAAAGATTATATCCAATAAATGCCTAACAGGTATCCATACTCCGTTGTTGAGATTCAGGAGGGGGATAGGTATCAAAGAGCCCTTTGCTGATGTGAGGGCGTAACAGACCATTTCATGCTGGCTGAATATTTTATGATGACTTTGCAAAAGCAAATTGTTAGTGAAGGGCGACATCTGCCCCTTTCTCTTTTGTGACGTGCCGATTTAGGCCTCTTTGAGTAGAGGCAACGCTTACGAGGAACACCGAAAGGACAACTGAAAGCAAACTGGCACAAAACACCTTGACAGGGTAAAGACCATTGAGACTTGTTCTGTAAATGAACTGTCCGATCTTCTTGGTGCAGTTGACCATTGTGGCAGTCATTCTTGGTAACATTCCATGCATCAAAGGAATCAGTTTCCTGGGCACATAAGGACATCTTTTCAGTTTAAACGGTACACAGTTTCTGGTTGCTCAATATCACACGGGTAAACAGCCCCTTCTTCAGCACTAATGCTGGTGACAACGAGACCACATAAGTTCGATCTTCATCATAATGGCCGTTCTGCATTAAAGAGTAGGGTATGTAAAACAGAAGAAGAATTCCGATTCGAAGCATGCAGCTAAATCATAGTAGTCTGGTTTGATACCAACTGATTCCGTTTCGTCTTCCAGGTCCCCATCGTCTCCACCTCCATCATCACCATCACCACAATCACCCCCCACCCCGGAAGGGTCTCATCTAATGACCATGGAATGATGACGGTGAACCCAGGCGGAATGCCCGGCGACCTTAACAGCAGTCAGGCTGGTGAGGAGAACATGGCAGGGCCCTTGTCATTGAGATTGGAGGCTGCAGCTTGTGCAAATCATGATTAGAATAAAGAGTTGGGATATTCAACAGTTGGGATATTGTTGAGCGAGGGGAGCAGCACAGACCTTAGAGTGAAGATCTCGCAAAACTATGGTCAAAGAAAGAACACAGGAGGACATATGCTCAGTCATGTGTTTGAAAGGAATAGGGGAGGAGGCATCATTCCTAGGGGAGAGGACAGTTCGACCTCGGATGATTTCGGCTGGAGACAAGCGAGTTTTACCCACAGGGGTTTCTTGTAGGTGGAGCAATACCAGAGGCAGCAACCTAACCCAGGAAAGACCTGTCTCAGAATTCTATTTGGCAAGTTTAGTTTTCAGACTCTGGTCACCATGCTCCACGAGTCCTGCAGCCTGTGGGCAATAAGTACAATGAAGTTAGTGGTGGATCCCAAAATGAGAGCATAATTAATCATTAATATCTCCAATAAAATGGGGGGCATTGTCAGAACGTCGACAAAAGCAAATGCCAAAGCAGATAATAATCACCTTGAGTAAAATATTACAACAATTTTAGCAGTAGCGTTGGAAGTGGGGTAAGCTTCTACCCATCAAGGAAAAAAAATCAACAGTGACCAAAACATACTTATAGTGCAGACAACTTTGCAACTCAATGAAGTCTTTAACCATCTTTTGAAGTTGGCATTGTTTTGTCAGAGATCGACTCACACTTGTCAGAGAACATAGAACATAGAAAGTACAGCACAGAACAGTCCCTTTGTCCCACGATGTTGGGCCGAGATTTAATCCTAATGTAAAATATAGCAACAACCTACGCACCCTCAACTCACTGCTATCCATGTGCATGTCCAGCAGTCGCTTACATGTCCCCAATGACTCTGCTCCCACCAACACCAGTGATAACGCATTCCATGCATTCACAACTCTCTGTGTAAAGAAAAAACTACCTCTGACATCTCCTTTATACCTTCCTCCTAATATTTTCAAACTATGAGTTCGAGTACCAGTCATTCCTGCCGTATGGAAGATTCTCTGGCTATTGACTATCTGTACCTCTCATTATTTTGTACACCTCTGTTTGGTCTCCTCTCTTCCTCCTTCTCTCCAGAGAGAAATGTCCGAGCCTATTCAACCATTCTTCATAAGGCAAGCCCTCCAGTCGAAGCAGCATCCTGGAAACCATCTTTTCACCTTGTCCCAAGCCTCTGTATCTTTCCTATAGTAGGGCGACCAGAACCGGACATAATATTCCAAGTATTGCCTCACCAGAGACTTGTAGAGCTGCAGCAAAACCTCACGGCTCTTAAACTCTATCCCCCTGTTAATGAAGGCCAAAACACCATATGCTTTCTTAACAACCCTATCCACTTGTGTGGCAACTTTGAGGAATATATGTACTTGCACACCAAGATCCCTCTGTTCCTCCACACTGCTAAGACTCCTGTCTTTAGTCCTATATTCAGCATTCGAGTTCCACCTCCCAAAATGCATCACTTCGCATTTATCCGGGTTGAACTCAATTTGCCATTTCTCAGCCCAGCTCTGCATTTTATGTCGCGCTGCAGCCTGCATAGCCCTCTATACTATCAACGACATGTCCAAACTTTTGTGTCATCTGCAAATTTACTAACCCACACCTCAACCTCCTCATCCAAGTCATTTGTAAAAACTACAAAGAGTAGAGGCCCAAGGACAGAACCCTGCGAGACCCCACTTAACACTGTCGTCCAGGCAGAATACTCTCCATCTACAGCCACTCTCTGCTTTCTGTCAGCCAGCCAATTCTGTATATACCTGTTTAATGTCTGGAAACAGAGTGTTGATGGACGGTTGTCTGTGTATGTCTGATTAATGGACGGTGATCGGGTGGTGGTGTAGGGTGTGTTTTCTGTACATATCTGTTTAATGACAGGAGACAGACTGGTGGTGGTCGAAGGTTGTGTGTGTATTTCTGTGCATATCTGCTCAATGGAAGGAGAATAGGGTGGTGGTGTAGGGTTGCGTGTGTGTGTGTTTCTGAGTATCTCTGTTTAATGGCAGGAGATAGGGTTATCGTGGAGGTGTGTGTGTGATTATGTGCATATCTATTTAAGGACTGGAGACAGGGTAATGGTAGAGGGTTATGCGTGTGTATTTCTGTGTATATCTGCTCAATGGCAGGAGAACACGGTGGTGGAGGAGGCTTGTGTGTGTGTGTTTCTGTGTATATGTGCGTAATGGCAGGAGACAGGGTGGTGGTGTGTGTGTTTCTGTGTATATCTGTTGAATGGCAGGAGACAGGGTGGTCGTAGAGGGTTCTCTGTGTGTTCCTGCATATATCTGCTTAATGGCAGGAGGAACGTTGTTCATGGAATATTGTGAGTGTATCTGTGTGTTTCTGCGTATATCTATTTAATGGCACGAGACAGGGTGGTGATGGAGGGTTGTGCATGTCTGTGCGTTTTTGTGTATATCTGTTTAAGGGCAGTAGGCAGGATGTTCGTGGAAGGTTGTGTGTGTGTATTTCCGTGTATAGCTGTTTGATGACAGGAGTCAGGGTGGTGAAGGAGGTTTAAGTGAGTGTGCGTGTGTGTTTCTGTGCATCTGTGCTTAATGGCACGAGACAGGGTGGTGATTGAGGGTAGATATCTGTGTTTCTGTGTCTAAGTGCTTACTTCTAGGAGACAGGGTGGTGGTGGAGGATTTTGTGTGTTTGTGTTTCTGTGTATATCTGTTAAATGGCCGGAGACAGAGTGTTGGTGAAGGGTTGTCTGTGTGTTTTTTTCTGAGTCTGTCTGTTTAATGCTGGTGTTAGGGTGATGGTGAAGGGATGTGTATGTTTTTCTGTATTTATCTGCTCAATGCCAGGAGGCAGACTGGTGTTGATGGAGCGTTGTGTGTGTGTCTGTTTCTGTGTATATATGATTAATTGCAGGAAACAGGGTGATGGTGGAGCGTTCTGCATGTATGTGTTTCTGCGTATATCTGTTAAGGGCAGGAGACGGGGTGGTGGTAGAGGTTTGTGGGCGTGTTTCTGTGTATATCTGTTTTAAGGGCTGTAGACAATGTGGTGGTGGGGGATTGTGCGTGTGTGTTTCTGTGTATATCTGATTAACGGCAGGAAACAGGGTGGTAGTCGAGGGATATGTGTGTGTTTGTGTATATATCTGCTTAGTGGCAGGAGACAGGGTGGTGGTGGAGGGTATAGTGTCTGTGTTTCTGTGTTTATGTGCTTACTGGCAGTAGGCAGGGTGGTGGTGGAGGGTTGTGTATGCATTCGCGTTTCTGCTTCAGTAGGCAGGGTGTTCATAGAATATAGAACATTACAGCGCAGTGCAGGCCCTTGGGCCCTCGATGTTGCGCCGACCTGTCATACCAATCTGATGCCCATCTAACCTACACTATTCCATGTATGTCCATATGCTTGTCCAATGACGACTTAAATTAACTTAAAGTTGGCAAATCTACTACCATTGCAGGCAAAGCATTCCATACCCTTACTACTCTCTGAGTAAAGAAACTACCTCTGACATCTGTCCTATATCCATCACCCCTCAATTTAAAGCTATGCCCCCTCATGCTCGCCGTCACCATTCTTGGAAAAAAGCTCTCCCTGTCCACCCTATCTAACCCTCTGATTATCTTATATATCTCTATTAAGTCACCTCTCAACCTTCTTCTCTCTAACGAAAACAGCCTCAAGTCCCTCAGCCTTTCCTCGTAAGACATTCTCTCCATACCAGGCAACATCCTAGTAAGTATCCTCTGCACCCTTTTCAAAGCTTCCACATCCTTCTTATAATGTAGTGACCAGAACTGTACACAATACTCTAAGTGCAGCCGAACTAGAGTTTTGTACAGCTGTAGCATAACCTCATGGTTCCGGAACTCGATGTCTCTATTAATAAAAGCTAAAACACGGTATGCCTTTTTAACAACACAGTCAACCTTGGTGGCAACTTTCAAGGATCTGTGTACCTGGACGCCGATATCTCTCTGCTCATCTACACTACCAAGAATCTTACCATTAGCCCAGTACTTTGCATTCCTGTTACTCTGATCAAAGTGAAACACCTCACACTTGTCTGCAGTAAACTCCATTCGCCACCTCTCAGCCCAGCCCTGCAGCTTATCCATGTCTCTCTGTAACCTACAACATCCTTCGTCACTATCCACAACTCCACCGACCTCAGTGTCGTCTGCAAATTTACTAACCCACCCTTCTACTCCATCATCCAGCAGTGGACACAACACCGACCCTTGCAGCACGCCACTAGTAACTTGACCCCAGGATGAACATTTCCTATCAAACACCACCCTCTGTCTTCTTTCAGCAAGCCAATAACTGATCCAAACTGCTATATCTCCCACAATCCCATTCCTCCACATTTTGTACAGTAGCCTTCTGTGGGGAACCTTATCGAACGCCTTGCTGAAATCCATATACACCACATCAACCGGTTTACTCTCACCGGTTGGGTCACCTTCTCAAAGAACTCAATACGGTTTGTGAGGCACGACCTAACCTTCAGAAAACCGTGCTGACTATCCATAATCAAATTATTCTTTTCCAGATGATTATAAATCCTATCTCTGATAATCTTTTACAACACTTTACAAACAACTGAAGTAAGGCTCACTGATCTGTCATGACCAGGGTTGTCTCTACTCCCCTCTTGCACAGGGGAACCAAATTTGCTATCCTCCAGTATTCTGGCACTATTCCTGTAGACAATAACGATTTAAAGATCAATGACAAAGGCTCGGCAATCTCCCCCCTGGCTTCCCAAAGGATCCTAGGATAAATCCCATCCGGCCCAGGTGACTTATCTATTTTCGCATTTCGCAGGATTTCTAATACCTCTTCCTTGTGAACCTTAATCCCACCTAGTCTAGTTGCCTGGATCTCAGTATTCTCCTCGACAACATTGTCGTTTTCTAGAGTGAATACCGTCGAAAAATATTCATTTAGTGCTTCCCCTATGTCCTCTGACTTCTGACACAACTTCCCATTAATATCCTTGGATTGGCACTACTGTTTCTCTTGTCATTCTTTTATTCCTTAAATACCCATATAAAGCCTTAGAGTTTACCCTGATCCTATCCGCCAACAATTTCTCATGTCTCCTCCTGGCTCTTCTGAGCTCTCTCATTTCGGTCTTTTCTGGCTACCTTATAACGCTCAAGCGCCCTAACTTAGCCTTTACATCTCATCCTACCATAAGCCTCCCTCTTCCTCATGACCAGAGATTCCACTTCCTTCGTAAACCACGGCTCCCGCGCTCTCCAGCGTCCTCCCTGCTGACAGGTACATACTTACCTCGGACACTCAGGAGCGTTTCCTTGAATACGCTCCACATTCCTAATATGTCCATCCCTGCAGGTTCCTTCCCCATCCTATGCTTCCTAAATCTTGCCTAATTGCATCGTAACTGCCGTTCCCCAGCTGTAAATTTCGTGGAAGGTTGTGTGTGTGTGTGTGTGTGTGTGTGTGTGTGTGTGTGTGTGTGTGTGTGTGTGTGTGTGTGTGTGTGTGTGTGTGTGTGTGTGTGTGTGTGTGTGTGTGTGTGTGTGTGTGTATTTCCGTGTATAACTGTTTGATGACAGGAGACAGGGTGGTCAAGAAGGTTTGAGTGAGTGAGTGTGTGTGTGACTGTTTCTGTGTATATGTGGTTAATGACACGAGACAGTTTGGTGTGTGTGTCTTTGTGTATGTCTGTCCAATGGCAGGAGGCAGGGTGTTCATGGAGTGTTGTGTGGGCTTGTGTGTGTGTGTGTGTATGTGAGTTTCTGCGTATATCTGTTTCATGGCAGGAGACAGGATGATGGTGGAGGGTAGATTGTCTGTGTTTCTGTGTCGATGTGCTTACTGGTAGGGGATAGGGCGGTGGTGGAGGGTTGTGAGTATGTGCGTGTGTTTCTGTGTATATCTGTTTAATGCCAGGAGACAGAGTGTTGGAAGGTTGTGTGTCTGTTTGTGTGTTTTATCTTCTGTGTATGTCTGTTTAATGGTAGGTGATAGGGTGGTGGTGAAGGGTTGTGTGTGTTTTTCTGTATATATCTGCTTAATGACAGGAGACAGACTGGTGGTAATGGAGGGTTTTGTGCGTGTGTTTCTGTGTATATTCGATTAATTGCAGGAAACAGTGCGGTGGTGGAGGGTTGTGCGTGTGTTTCTGTGTATATCTGTTTAATGGCAGGAGACAGGGTGGTCGTGGAGGGTTGTGTGTGTGTGTTTCTGTGTATATCTGTTTAAGGGCTGAAGACAGAGTGGTTGTGGAGGGTTGTGTGTGTGTTTCTGTGTATATCTGAATAACGGCAGGAAAAAGGGTGGTGGTCGAGGGATGTGTGTGTGGGTGTTTGTGTGTATATCTGTTTAATGGCAGGAGACAGGGTGGTGGTGGACGGTTGTGAGTTGGTTTCTGTGTCTATCTGTTTAATGCCAGGAGGCAGTTTGTGGTGGGTTGTGTGCGTGTGTGTTTCTGTGTATATCTATTTAAGGGCTAGAGACAGAGTGGTGGTGAAGGATGCTGTATGTGTGTTTCTGTATAACTGTTTACTGGCAGGCGGCATGTTGGTGGTGGAGGGTTTTGTGTGTGTTTCTGTGTATATGTGCTTAATGGCAGGAGACATGGTGGTGTGTGTGTGTTTCTTGTGTATACCTGTTCAATGGCAGGAGACAGGGTGGTCATGGAGGGTTGTGCGTGTGTTTCTGCGTATTTCTATTCAATCGCAGGAGACAGGGTGGTGTTGGAGGGTAGAGTATCTGTGTTTCTGTGTCTAAGTGCTTACTGGCAGGAGACAGGGTGGTGGTGAAGGGTTGTGTATGTATGTGTGTTTCTGTGTACATCTGTTTAAGATCAGTAGGCTGGGTGTTCGTGGAAGGTTGTATGTGTGTTTCTGTGTATATCTGTTTATTGGCAGGAGATAGGGTGGTGGTCGAGGGTGGTGTGTGCGTGTTTCTGTGTATATCTCTTTAATTGCAGGAGACAGGCTGGTAGTGGAGGTATGTGTGTGTGTTTCTGTATATACTTGTTTAATTGCAGGAGACAGGGTGGTGATGGAGGGTGGTATGTGTTTGTTTCTGATTATATCTGTTCCATGTCAGGAGACATGGTGGCGGTTGAGGGTTGTGCATGTGTGTCTGTGTATGTCTGCTTAATGGCAGGCAACAAGATGTTGGTCGGGGGTTTTGTGTCTGTGTGCGCGTTTCCGTGTACATCTGTTTAATGGCAGAAAATAATTTGATGGTTAACAGTTGTGTGTTTGTGTCTTTCTACGTATAACAGTTTAATGGCAGGAGACAGGGTTGTGGTGGAGGGTTGTGTGTGTATGTTTCTGTGCATGTCTGCTTAAAGGCAGGAGACAGGATGATGGTGTTGAGATGTGTTTGTGTTTTTGTTTATATCTGTTTAATCGCCGGAGAGTGTGTAACGGTGGAGGGTTGTGTGTGTATTTCTGTGTGTACCTGATTAATAGCAGGAGACAGGGTGTTCGTGGACTGTTGTGTGCGTGTGTTTCTGTATACATCTATTTAAGGGCTGGAGACAGGGTGGTGGAGGAGGGTCGTGTGTGTGCGTGTTTCTGTGTATAACTGTTTAATGACAGGAGACAGGGTGGTGCTGGAAATATGTGTATATGTTTCAGTATGTATCTGTTTAATTGCAGAACGCAATGGTGGAGGAGGGTGGTGTGCGTGTGTGTATTTCTGCGTATATCTATTTAATGGCAAGAGACAGTGTGGTGGTGGAATGTAGAGTGTCTGTGTTTCTGTGTCTATGTGCTTACTGGCAGGAGACAGGGTGGTGGTGGAGGGTTGTGTATGTATGAGCGTTTCTGTGAATATCTGTTTAAGGGGAGTAGGCAGGGTGTACGTGGGAGGTTGTATGTGTGTTTCTGTGTATATCTGTTTAATGGCAGGAGTCAGGGTGGTGGTCGAGAGATTGTGTGTGTTTGTTTCTGTGTATATCTATTTAATGACAGGAGACAGGGTGGTGGTTAAGAATTGTGTGTGCATTTCTGTGTATATCTACTCAATGGCAGGAGACGGTGTTTTTGTAGGATTGTGTGAGTATATGTTTCTGTTAATATCTATTTAAGGGCTGGAGACAGGGTGGTGGTGGTGGAGGGTCTTGAGTGTGTGTTCTTGTTTATATCTGATTAAAGGCAGGAAACACGGTGATGGTGGAGGAATGTGTGTGTGTTTCAGTGCATTTCTGTTTAATTACAGGAGAGAGGGTGGTGATGTTGGGTTGTGTGTGCGTGTTTCTGTGTATATCTGTTTAATGGCAGGAGACAGGGTGGTGATGGAGGGTGGTATGTGTTTGTTTCTGTGCATGTCTGTTTAAAGGCAGGGGACAGGGTGTGGGTGTCGAGATGTGTGTGTTTCTGTGTATATCTGTTTCATGGCAGGAGACAGGCTGGTGGTCGATCGTTTTGTGTGCGTATTTATGTGTATATCTGCTCATTGGCACGAGAACAGAGTGGTGGTGGAGGGCTGTGTGTGTGTGTTTCAGTGCATATCTGTTTAATGCCAGGAGACAGGGTGGTGATGTAGGTTTGTGTGCGCGTGTTTCTGCATATATCTGTTTAATGGCAGAAGACAGGGTGGTGATGGAGGATTCTGTGTGTATTTCTGTGTTTACCTGTTTAATAGCAGGAGACAGGGTGTTCGTGGAGTGTTGTGTGCGTGTGTTTCTGTATACATCTATTTAAGGGCTGGAGACAAGGTGATAGAGGAGGGTTGTGTGTGTGCGTGTTTCTGTGTATAACTGTTTAATGACAGGAGACAGGGTGGTGCTGGAAATATGTGTATATGTTTCTGTATTTATCTGTTTAATTGCAGAACACAGTGGTGGAGGAGAGTGGTGTGTGTGTGTGTGTTCCTGCGTATATCTATTTAATGGCAAGAGACAGTGTGGTGGTGGAATGTAGAGTGTCTGTGTTTCTGTGTTTATGTTCTTACTGGCAGGAGACAGGGTGGTGGTGGGGGGTTGTGTATGTATGAGCGTTTCTGTGAATGTCTGTTTAAGGGGAGTAGGCAGGGTGTACATGGAAGGATTATGTGTGTTTCTGTGTATATCTGTTTAATGGCAGGAGTCAGGGTGGTGGTTGAGAGTTTGTGTGTGTTTGTTTCTGTGTATATCTATTTAATGACAGGAGACAGGGTGGTGGTTGAGGATTGTGTGTGTATTACTGTGTATATCTGCTCAATGGAAGGAGACAGGGTGGTCTTGGAGGATTGTGCGAGTATATGTTTCTGTTAATATCTATTTTAGGGCTGGAGACAGGGTGGTGGTGGAGGGTCTTGAGTGTGTGTTCTTGTTTATATCTGATTAAAGGCAGGAAACACGGTGATGGTGGAGGAATGTGTGTGTGTTTCAGTGCGTTTCTGTTTAATGGCAGGAGACAGAGTGGTGATGTAGGGTTGTGTGTGCGTGTTTCTGTGTATATCTGTTTAATGGCAGGAGACAGGGCGGTGATGGAGGGTTGTGTGTGCATTTCCGTGTGTACCTGTTTAATAGCAGGAGACAGGGTGTTCTTGGAGGGTTGTGTTCGTATGTTTCTGTACACATCTATTTAAGGGTTGAAGACAGGGTGGTGGAGGAGGGTCGTGTGTGTGCGTGTTTCTGTGTATAACTGTTTAATGACAGGAGACAGGGTGGGGTATGGAAATATTTGGGTATGTTTCTGTTTATGTCTGTTTATTTGCAGAACACAGTGGCGGAGGAGGGTCGTGTGTGAGTGTGTTTCTGCGTATATCTATTTAATGACAAGAGACAGTATGGTGGTGGAATGCAGAGTGTCTGTGTTTCTGTGCCTATGTGATTACTGGCAGGAGACAGGGTGGTGGTGGAGGGTTGTGTATGTATGAGTGTTTCTGTGAATATCTGTTTAAGGGGAGTAGGCAGGGTGTACGTGGGAGGTTGTATCTGTGTTTCTGCGTATATCTGTTTAATGGCAGGATTCATGGTGGTGGTCGAGAGTTTGTGTGTGTTTGTTTCTGTGTATATCTATGTAATGACAGGAAAAAGGGTGGTGGTCGAGGATTGTGTGTGCATTTCTGTGTATATCTGCTCAATGGCAGGAGACAGGGTGGCGATGGAGGATTGTGTGTGTTTCTGTGTATATCTGTTTAATGGCAGGAGACAGGGTTGTCGTGGAAGGGTTGTGCGTGTGTGTGTTTCTGTGTATATCTATTTAAGTGCTGGGGACAGGGTGGTGGTGGAGAGATAAGTGTGTGTTTCATTGCATATCTGTTTAATGCCTGGAGACAAGGTGGTGGTATAGCGATGTATGGGTCTGTGTTTCTGTGTATATCCGTATAATGGCAGGTGACAGGGTGGTGGTGGAGGGAGGATGTGCATGTTTCTGTGTATATCCGTTTAATTGCAGGAGACAGGTTGGTGATGGAGGGTTGGGTGTGTGTGTGTGTGTCAGTGCATATCTGTTTAATGGCAGGGGGCAGGGCGCTGGTGGAGTGTGGTGTGTGCATGTTTCTGTGTATATCTGTATAATCGTAAGAGACAGGCTGGTGATGGAGGGTTGTGTGTGTTTGTGTTCCTGTGTATGTCTGTTTAATGACAGGAGGCAGGGTGGTGGTGAAGGGTTGTCTGTATGTTTCTGCAAATTTCTGATTAATAGCAGGAGACAGTGTGGTGGTGGAGGATGGTGAGTGCGTGTTTCTCTGTATAACTGTTTAATTTCCGAAGACAGGGTAGTGCTGGAGTTTTGTGTGTATATTTTTGTATGTATCTGTTTAGTTGCAGGAGACAGGGTGATCATGGAGGGTTGTGTGTGTGTTTCTGGTATATCTGTTTAATGGAAGGAGACAGAGTGTTGGTGTAGGGTTGTCTGTGTGTGTGTTTTTTTTTTCTGTGCATGTCTGTCTAATGGTAGTTGATAGGGTGATGTGTGCGTTTTTCTGTATATATCTGCTTAATGACAGGAGAGAGACTGGTGTTCGTGGAGGGTCGTGTGTGTGTGTGTGTGTTTCTGTCTATATATGATTAATGCAGGACAAGGGTGGTGGTGGAGAGTTCTGCATGTATCTGTGTTTCCGTGTCTATCTGTTTAAGGGTGGTAGACAGGGTGGAGGTCGAGGGTTGTGTGCATGTATTTCTGTTTATATCTGCTCAATGGCTGGAAAACAAGATGTTGTTGGAGGGTTGTGTGTGCGTTTCTGTGTATAACTGTTTAATGGCTTCAGACAGAGTGGTACTGAAGATATGCGTGTATGTTTCTGTCTATATCTGTTAATTTGCAGGAGACAGGGTGGTGGAGGAGGATGGTGTGTGTGTTTCTGTGTATATATGTTTAATTGCAGGAGACAGGGTGGTGGAGGGATTTGTGTATGTGTTGCTGTCGATATCTGTTTATGGGTAGGAGACAGGTTGATCGTGGAGGTTTGTGCGTGTGTGTGTTTCTGTGTAGATCTGTTGAAGGGCTGGAGACAGGGTAGTGGTGGAGGGTTGTGTGTGTCTGTATTTATGTATATCTCTGCTCAATGGCAGGAGAACAAGATGGTGTTGGAGGATTGCGTGTGTGTTTCTGTGTATATCTGTATAATGGCAGGAGAAAAAGTAGTGCTCGAGGGTTGTGTGTGTGTATTTCTGCATATATCTGCTCAATAGAAAGAGAACAAGGTGGTGTTGGAGGTTTGTGCGTAGGCAGGATGTTCGTGGAAGGTTGTCTGTGTATATCTGTTTAATAGCAGGAGACAGGGTGGTGGTCGAGAGTTGTGTATGCTTGTTTCTGTGTATTTCTGTTTAATGGCAGGAGAGAGGGTGGTGGTGGAGGGTAAGGTGTGTGTGCATTTCTGTGTATATCTGCTCAATGGCAGGAGACAGGGTGGTCTTGGAGGGTTGTGTGAGTGTGCAATTCTGTTATTATCTATTTAAGGGCTGGAGACAGGTTGGTAGAGGTGGAGGGTCTTGAGTGTGTGTTCCTGTGTATATATTATTAAAGGCAGGAAACACGGTGATGGTGGAGGGATGTGTGTGTGTTTCAGTGCATTTCTATGTAATGACAGGAGACAGGGTGGCGATGTAGGTTTGTGTGTGCGTGTTTCTGCGTATATCTGTTTAATGGCAGGAGATGGGGTGGTGATGGAGATTTTTGTGTGTATTTCTGCGTGTACCTGTTTAATAGCAGGAGGCAGGGTAGTGATGGAGGGTTGTGTGCGTATTTCTGTGTATACCTGTTTAATAGCAGGAGACAGGGTGTTCGTGGAGTGTTGTGTGCGTGTGTTTCTGTATACATCTATTTCAGGGCTTGAGACATTGTGGTGGTGGAGGTGCGTGTTTCTGTGTATAAATGTTTAATGACAGGAGATAGGGTGATGCTCGAAATATGTGTGTATGTTTCTGTATGTATCTGTTTATTTGCAGGAGACAGGGTGGTGGAGGAGGATGGTGTGTGTGTTTCTGTGTATATATGCTTAATTGCAGGAGACAGGGTGGTGGTGGAGGGATTTGTATATGTGTTGCTGTGTATATCTGTTTATGGGTAGGAAATGGGATGTTCGTGGAGGCTTATGTGTGCGTGTTTCTGTGTAGATCAGTTTAATGGCAGGGGACAGTATGGTCGTGGATGTTTGTGTGTGTGTGTTTCCGTGTATATCAGTTTAATCCCAGAAGACAAGGTGGTCATGAAGTGTTTTGTGTGTGTGTTTCTGTTATATTTGTTTCATGGCAGGAGATAGGAAGGTGGTTTAGAGTTTTGTGTGTTTCTGTTTTTATCTGTTTATTGACCGTAGGCAGGATATGAGTAGAGGGGGTGTGTGTGTGTGTGTGTGTGTGTGTGTGTGTGTGTGTGTGTGTGTGTGTGTGTGTGTGTGTGTGTGTGTGTGTGTGTGTGTGTGTGTGTGTGTGTGTGTGTGTGTGTGTGTGTGTGTGTGTGTTTCTGTGTGTGTGTGTGTGTGTGTGTGTGTGTTTCTGTGTGTGTGTTTCTGTGTATAGCTGCTTAATAGCGGGAGACAACGTGGTGGCGGAGGGTTGTGTTGTGTGTTTCAGTGCATATCTGATTAATGGCAGGAAACAGGGTTTTGATGGAGGGCTGTGTGTGTGTGTTTCTGTGTATATCTGTTTAAGGGAAGGTGACAGCATGATGGTGGAGGGTTATGTGTGTGTGTTTCATCATATATTTGTTTAATGGCAGGAGACAGGGTGGTGGTGGACAGTTGGGTGTGTGTGTGTTTCAGTGCATATCTGTTTAATGACAGAAGACAAGGTGGTGGTGGAGGGTTGTCTGTAGGTTTCTGTAAATTGCTGTTAATAGCAGAAGACAGCGTGGTGGTGGAGAATGGTGAGTGTGTGTTTCTGTGTATAACTGCTTAATTGCCGGAGAAAGGGTGGTCCTGGTGTTTTGTGTGTGTATTTCTGTATGTATCTGTTTAATAGCAAGAGACAGGATGGTCGTGTGTGTGTTTCTGTGTATATCTGCTTAATGACAGGAAACAAATGGGTATCAATGGTTGTGTGTGCGTGTGTGTGCTTTCCTGGGTATATCTTTTTAATGGCAGAAAGCAATGTGGTGGTGAAGGGTTGTGTGTGCGTTTCTATGTGTGTCTGTTTAATGGTAGGGGACGGGGTGATGGTGTCGAGATGTGTGTGTGTTTCTATTTATACCTGCTTAATCGCCGGAGAGTGTGTGATGGTGGTCGTGTGTGTGTGAATGTGTGTGTGTGCTTCTGTGTATATCTGTGAAATGGCAGCAGACAGGATATTCGTGGAGGCTTGTGTGTGCGTGTTTCTGTGTATATCTGTTTAATGGAAGGAGACGGAGGTGGTTTAGTTTTGTGTTTGTTTCTGTGCATACCTCTTTATTGACAGGAGGCAGGGTGTTAGTGGAGAGTTCTGTGTGTGTTTCTGTGTACATCTGCTTAATAGCGGGAGACAGCGTGTTGGTGGAGTGTTGTGTTGTGTGTTTCAGTGTATATCTGATTAATCGCAGGAAAAAGGGTGTGGTGGAGGGTTTTGTGTGTGCATGTTTCTGTGTATATCTGTTTAATGGAAGGTGACAGCGTGATGGTGGAGGGTTGTGTGTGTGTGTTTCTGCATATATTTGTTTTATGGCAGGAGACAGGGTGGTGGTGGAAGGTTGTGTGCTTGTGTTTCGGTCTATATCAGTTTAATAACAGGAGACAGGTATTGGTGCTAGGTTGGTGTGTATGTGTTTCTGCATATCCCTGTTTAATGGTGGGAGGCAGGGTGGTCGTGGAGGGTTGTGTGTGTGTGTGCGTGTGTGTGTGTTTCTGTGTATATCTGCTTAATAGCGTGGAGGATTGTGTTGTGTGTTTCAATGTATAGCTGAAAAATGTGTTGCTGGAAAAAACGCAGCAGGTCAGGCAGCATCCAAGGAGCACGACAATCGACGTTTCGGGCATAAGCCCTTCTTGAGGAATGAGGGGGGTTTGCCAAGCAGGCTAAGATTAAAGGTATGGAGGCGTGACTTCGGGGAGGGGCGTTCGGAATGCAGTAGGTGGAAGGAAGTTAAGGTGAGGGTGATAGGCCAGAGAGGGGGTGGGGGCAGAGAGGTCGGTAAGAAGATCGCAGGTTAAGAAGGTGGTGCTGTGTCTGAGTGTTGGGACTGAGATAAGGTGGGGGGAGGGGAAATGAGACAGCTGGAGAAATCTGAGTTCATCCCTTGTGGTTGGAGGGTTCCTAGGCGGAAGATGAGGCGCTCTTCCTCCAGGCGTCGCGTTCCCACGGTCTGGCGATATCCCAAACGCCCCTCCCCCGAACCTTTAGGCTCAGAGGTCGGGGCACTACCACCACTCAACAATAGCCCCTAAAGCTTCAACATGATTCTCCTGTGTGTTTGTTCATCAGCTTTCTTTGAACATACTGTGACACACCCCAACAACAGAATCGAGATCATCTGTTCCAGAGAAAGTGACACTACCACAAGTTCATGGAAGGGAATCGAATTCAGAGCTCTGGCTCAGGGGAAGGGGTGCTAACCACTACACAAAACTTAAACCATGCCCAGAATGTGAGTCATATTTTAAGTGCCAGTTTTCAGCTTTATATGGATTTATTAAATTCTGATGAACATTACTGAAAAACACAGGCAACAGTTCTCATTGTTAAACAAGTAAAAGGTATTAGCCTGAACTATAGGATGATGAGTGCATGTGCTCTGCCTTCGAGATGACCAATGAACTTCTTTAATTGCTTGGCTATGATTTCCAACTTAAATAGCTATTATCTGTAATCTGCAATATTAGGGTACGACATCGTGCAGAAACACTCTGCACTAGGAGGGATCTCGAATAGATATCAATACTGAACACCAGAGATGACTAAAGAGCACAATTTCTGGCCAAAAAACACTGGCCACTATTTCCAACCTCTCACGTGGCTTCCATCTTCCTGAAATTATTAAGTGATGCAAGTCATCGGTTTACTTTCCAGCCTCTCCTTACCCTCTCCTCCCACTGCTTGCACAAAGCAAATCAAGCTCTTGGTCTTTGGGAAACTCTGGAGAGGGGAGGGTCTTTTAAACCTGAAGCAGGAGGGTGAGGGGGCAGTAATATCACTCACTGGGCTGCGGTGTGGCAGTTCGAGTTTAACTTGGATAAATGCGAGGTATTGCATTTTGGTAAAATAAAAAGAGGGAAGGGTTATACAATTAAGAGTTGGTAGCGTTGTAGAAAAGAGGGATCCACAGGTGCAGATCGAATTCACAGAAGTTTGTGGCACTTACAGACAAGGTGTTTAAGGTTACTTCTTTGCTCAGACTTTTATGGTTAGAAGTTAAGAAGTCATGCTGAGATTAATGAAGCCTCTTCTGCAGTATTGTGTGCAGTTCTGTTATTGGAAGGAGATTATTAAGCTGAAGAGGGTTCAGAAGAGATATACCAGGATGTCACTAGGAACACCTCATCTTCTGCCTCGGGAGCCGACAAACACACGGCATGACAATTGAACTCACTAATTTGCAAATCTCCCCTCGCCGATCCAGATCCCAGATCCAATCCTCCGACTCAGATTCGCCGTCTCGTGGGAACCTACCTGTCCATCTTCCTTTCCACCGACCCACTCCAACTCCCCACCGACCTATCACTATCACCTTCTACCTTCGCCCACCTATCACCAACCTTTCCCCCAGCCTCACCCCACCACCATTTATTTGTCAGCCCCTTTACTCCTTCGCAGTTCTGAAGAAGGGCCCTGCCTGAAACATTGACTCTCTTGCTCCTCGGATGCTGCCTGATCTATTGTGCTTTCTCCACTATCATGCTTTACCTATTCTGAATTCTCCAAAATCTGGAGTCCCCATTGTCTCTTAGGTACAATTCTCTGTTAATATATCAGTGTCGTCTGTCTGTTATTACCCCACGCTGTCTCAGGTACATTTTCTCTCCATATTATGGCCTATAAAAGTTCTCTCAATCTCTTACTGATATTTTCATGCCTCAGCAGTAGTTACAGGGTCTATGTTTCCATTTATAAGCAGAAAAGCATGTTGATGTTCCGATAAACGTCTGGCATTACTTCCATATCCAATGCAGACTGAATGGTTACACAATTAATCTAGCATACTCAACATTCGTTCCCTCAGTCAGCCTCGCATATCCAATCCAGACTGTGTAAATGTTAATCGTTATTTTTAATTGTAATAATTCGGTATTGAATTGAAAGACGTTGGCTGGAGCTATTTGTTCAGTGACTGTGATTAATGTCAGTCTCCGTGGATCCTAAATGTGTCACTGGAGGGCTTGCCTCTTTTATTAATTAAGGATTCAGTTCAATGTGTTATCCCATAGTATGAGTGGGAGCATCGCCGACAGTACTAACGGGGATCAGCAGCGCCAGAGAGACAGGGGGGAGAGATCAGAATCTGAGAACACTAGACTGGAATGATCCAACATGGACAGGAGTTTTTCCAGTAGTCTTTACTGGCTTTCCCAACCTGGGGTGTCATTAGTATGGAGGATCTATGATGTACTGATTGTTTTTGAAGCTGGTTACTATCCCATCCTCGCTATAGTTGGTGTGCCTGGTAAGTCATTCTAACTGTATATTAAAGCAGGTTAAATTGAATTGTTGTTCATATTATAAAAATTAGGAAAGGTGGAAGTCATTGTTTTCAGCTCCAAAAAAATTCCATTCCTTAGAAATTATAATGAGCAAATTACTACTTTCAAATGACTCACACATATGCGAGGAGAAACTCTAAAATTCCACAATCCTTCTCTCCCCGCACAGATCGATATCTCTATATCCTCCCCACTCACTAAATCTGTCCAATACCACCATCATGATATCCCCATCTCCTCCTCAGCCACAGTGCACCTTTTGAGTAAACCATCGTTTGAGCCTCTGTTAAATCTGGAATCATCTGTTTTAAGCCCCTTCTAACCACATGTCAATCACAAAATAATTGCACTTGAGGCGTTTAACTTGTTATATGCACAGAAACTGTCTGACGGGAAGATAATGCATGGTGTCAAGTAATTGACTCATGATCCAGAGCCACAGAATAAAGTCTGTTAATATGAAGTAAATTGGTGGCATTGAAGTGAAACCATCATCAATAAGTATAAACAGCCTATCTGCTTGCCTTATGTCCTTTAGTGAAGGCAATGAGTCATCCTTCCCTGATCAGGTCTCTGTGTGACTGTAAACCCACAGCAATGTGTTTTACTATTTACTGTCCTGTGGAACAGCTGGACCAGCCACTCAGTTCAGGATAGGCTTAACATGCTGGCCTGACCTGTTAGGGAAGAACAAAATGAAAGATAGCTCCCTTCCTCTGCCTGTTTCCCATATTCCTACAGCTCATTTCCATTCAGGTGGGTGTCCATTCCTTATTTCAAGTGCATTATTTCTTAGTCTTTCCCTGAGTGTGATGTCCATTTCCTGTGGCACCTCTGGTGTTGGCTTTGTTGATGCTCACATATAGATGTCAGAAGCTTTTAAATTCCACGTCTTTCGCAGTGTAGCGAGAAGGAAAGGCTTTTTACGCCACAGGAAAGAAACGGAGATGTCTCAGTGAGGAAAAGGAATTATTGTGATCAAACCTGAGAGTGTTGTTGAGGCAGTCTTGGGAAATTGTGAACAGATTTTCTTTCCTTTATAAGAAATAATCACCCTGCCATAGAGAGAGTGCAAAGCTTTTTCACCAGTCTAATCCCTGAGATGGTGGTAAAATGAGGGGTGAATGAAGATTAATCTTTATTTCTGTGAGAGAATGAAAGTTGATTGCATTGAAACTTAAGGGGAATGGACAGTCTCTCATGATGTTCTAAACAGACATTGATACAGTGATAAAACCATGGCTTGTTTTGCTCGAGTTACAAGAGCCTCGGAGGACGTTCTCCTCACCCCACCCCCACTCCCTATATTGATAGAGAGAGAGACAGAGAGAGAAAGACAGAGCGTCAGACTTTGAATATAGTGCATTTGGTGTCTGATCCGACACTGAACATCACTTTATCGAAAATCCTGACAGCAGCCACAACGCCTTCATTCTAAAACAGTTAGCGATTCCCATCATTTTCTGACCTCTATGGAGAACATGGGTCTGTCTACTCAGAGATGGAAGATGCCTCTTTGAGACTTGACACAAAAAAACTAGCTTCCCTCCTCACTGCCAGCAAACCTCGTTAAAGTAGCAGAGGTTCCACTGGCAATGGACCCACGAGGAACCTCGTCGAGCCATCCATGAGTGCTGTCTCTGCTCCATTGGTATGTTGTATTGGAGCATCCATGACACCCTCCTGTTCATGTATAACAATCTCGTGGGGCAGAATGGATTCCTCCAGGTCCCATGGAACAGGTTCAAGTGTCTGATTGGACTCTACCCGATCCTGTTTAACAGCTCAATGTACTGACCAGACCCTTTCTCTTCCTGTGGAACAAGCAGGAGTATTGAATTTGGCTGTCACTCTCCTTGTTCAATAGTTTTGATGGGCTGAATGGCTTCCACATTTCTGTATGTAACCAGCTTGAGGTGCTGAATGAGTTCCTCTTTTAACTGTGACTGACAGCACTGTTACATGAATGTTACCGACACTTTAACAACACAAGTCTGAATGCTGTCCGGGTCTTAATGAATACGGGCACAGGCTGCATCAGGAGCTGATGGGAAACAAAATGTTCTGAACATTGTGTAACACTCAGTGACCATCCCCAACCCCGGTCTTATGATGGGGAAAGACATTGATGAAGCAGCTGAAGATGTTTGTGCTGAGGAAGCTACCTTGAGGATCTCCTGAAGAGATGTCCTGGAACTGAGGAGATATTCGGCCCCCACCCACAGGCATCTTCCTTTGTGCTCTGAAATACCCCAGCCAGTGGGGAGGGGACACCTGATTCCCATTAAGCTCAAATAAGTTGGCGCTTCAGATGACATTCTCAGTGAAATGCTGCCTTGATATCAAGGTTACTCACTTATTGCCGAGCTCCTGTGTTCCCCTCTTGTTCATATCAATAGTTGATGGTGTCTGTGTGGGGAGTGTTTTCCTCTCACAGAGAGTAGTGAATGTCAGGAATTATCTTGTCTCGAGAGCTGGGGGAGCTACATCACTGAAAGTATTTAAAACGGTGGTAGATGGATTTTTCACCTATTAGAGAGCTGAGAGGGTGTGAACAATTGGACATGAAAGATGAGATAATACGAACACTAGATCGGCCATGATCGTACACAATGTCTTGATTATCCGAACTACCTGATACTGTTCCTTATGTTCTCATATTCTGTAATTACACATTAAATGGTTGCAATTTTCCCGCACGTTCTGTTATTGAATGTTCCAATCAGAGAGAGCAAAGTACTTTATGAGTCATTTCTTAGTGAGGTCTGGGGGCTGAATTCACAGTGAATCTGGGTCTATACCATGACCAACAAATGAAGCACAAGTTGCAAAGAGGAGACACTCTGTAAAGAGACCAGAGTTGTCTTTCGAACCCAGCCTGGGTTTTGCAGTCGCATTTTCCAACCCACACCAAACTATGTGTGACAGCCTGGGGGGAATGAATGAGATCCTGTGTTATGTGGACCAGGTATTTGGAGCAAGATGCCCCCATCAGCAACAGTGTAGGGGGTTTGAGGGCCTGAATTGAACATAGGAACATAGGACTGAGGAGTAGGATTGGGTCATTTGACACGTTGTCACTGCTCCACAAGGCACTAAGATCGTAGCTACTCTGATTGTGGTTTCACCAGCACTTTTCTGTCTGCATACAATTTTCCTACATGCACTTGTCTGTCCAATGTTTGAATACATCACAACTTTGAACAAATGCAATCATTCAGGCACCATAAACGTTTGGAAAAGGGAATTCCCACTTGAACATTCCGATAAGAATTTCTCATTCGTGTTGCGACAAATGTTGGAGGGTCACTGTGTCCTTTTCCAGTCCCACTCCTCCACTGGTTAGAACAAATTTTAAATATAGCCAGTTTAGTGATATGGCCAATTGTATAGGGCTCAGGCTGGGTCATTTTTGAGAAAAATGTGAGATGCAGGAAGTTGAACTCGCAACAAATGGTAAATGATAGAGTGTCCCAGATGTTCTTCTGCCTTTGAAATTATCCTGCTCACACAAGCTGCTGGTAATGGGATTTATTTGTGGAATAGTTGGATTTGGCTGAACTCCTTTTGCTTCCAGCAGTGGAGAGATTCCAATGAGTCCTCACTCGGAATCCTTCACAAGTGGTGAAGATAACTCAGGGATTTTATGGCCTCACATTTTGCTGTCCGGTGGACAAAGTAAGAGAGAGGGACCAATCAGCTGCTGCTTCTCAGGCAGGGAACATGTTTCTTCCTCTCTGTGTTGAACCATACAATAATGTCAATTGAACATCAAACTGGGCCATGTGTGCTCTCCTGGAGCATTCTCTGGAACGGATGATAATGGACGATATGCAGGTGCGTTATCGCTGTTGTTGCACACAGTGTCTGTCATTAGAAAGAAAATCCCTGCTTTATCATCTGATGACTTTTTTTAATAGATATTTTTATTGAACATTTTGATGACATGTTTATATGCGTATGTGTAATTTGTAAGTATCGGTCAGTGTTTTTTATAATACGTGTTTTGATATCAATACATCTTATTCTAAAATTTATTCTCTCGCTTTAAACTCCTTGACAAGTGGAAACATAGATCCAGCTGAAACACATTTCAGAAAGTCATGTATGGTTCAAGAAGATTTCTCACCTCAGATCAAAACTGATAATCACCCATAACAAAAGGCCTTCCTTTCAGGGATGTATGAAGGGAAACATCTATGAAAATCTTCTGAAAGAATTATATTTTTTTATGTGTAGGCGATCAAAACTGCACACAGTGTATCCGATGTGGTGTCAGCAATGCCCCGTTCAGATGCATTAAACGTGATAACCTTTGTCAGAAACAGCATCATTCCACTTACCTTCCAAATCACTTGCTGCATCTGCAGACTGACTTCATATGATTCATGTCCCTGGAACGTGGAAACGGCCTGTATCACAGAGTTCTGCAATCTCTCTCCATTTAAATTGTTCGCCATTGTTTTATCCTTCCTGCCACAGTAGACAACTCACCTTATGTTTTTTCTGCTGAAGGTTTGCTCACTAACCTTCCCTGTCTGTATCACATTGCAGACTCAGTACCTCCATTTGACGACATCTTGAACGATCATCTTTGTGATGCGCTAATTGAGCTTCGTGCCATTCAGTTCCCTTCCTTAAGATCTTTGATACAGATTATTTGTCATTGATGATCCCACAGTGATCTCGACAGCACTATACTAGTTACAGCGTTGCAACCTGAAAATAAACACTTATCTCGACTCTCTATTTCCTGTTAGCGACAGCTGCCCCGTTCCTGTGTAGCACCTAAGGTCGGTTGAATGGTCTCCTCCTGGCCTGTGTAATATACTCAACGAGCTGCATTACTTCATTCTCTATTCCTGTGTAACTCCTTCGAGGGGCAGAATGGCCTTCTCCCGTCTCATTGGAAAGATCCTTCCTGACTGAAAGGGGTGGTCCCCTACCTTGTAACAGCATTGAGGAGTGGATTGAGCGAAAACACATGGGGTAGGTGCAGCAGTATAACTCTGTAACAGCCTCGAGGGGTGGATTACGAGAACAACACAAGGGGTAGGGGCAGCTGTATATCTCTGTAACAGTCTCGAGGGGTGGATTGAGAGAACAACACAAACGGTAGGGGCAGCAGTATATCTCTGTGCTAACCTGGGGGAGGGTGATTGAAAGAACAACACAAGCGGTAGGGGCAGCAGTATATGTCTGTGACAACCTGGGGGTGATTGAGAGAACAACACAATCTGTAGGGGCAGCAGTATATGTCTGTAAGAGCCTCGGGAATTATTGAGAGAACAACACATGGGGTAGGGGCAGCAGTATATCTCTGTGATAGCCTGGAGTGGTGGATTGAGGAAACAACACATGGGGTAGGGGGAGCAGTACATCTCTGTAACAACCTCGAGTGTGGAGTGAGGGCACAGCGCATTTGATAGGGGCAGCAGTTGGTCATTCAGCTGCACCATTCAGAATGCTCATAACTGATCCGATTGTGTCTGATCATCCGTCTCCTGTCTGTTCCCAATAAACGTTGACCCTCCTGTCCAGCAAAGATCAGTCAAGCTCAGAGTTGAATATCTTCAATAACCGAGTCTTCAGTGCTCCCTGAAGATGAGGACACCACAGATAGCACAATACTAAAGTGAAATGAACATCCTTATTTCATTGTGGGACTGGTTACTTTAAACCGTGTTAACCTCACATCAAATTACCACTTCTTTTCAGACATAAGGACACAATAATTAGGAATAAACATAAAGCATTCTGGACTTCAAACCTGTCCCACATTCCCACTGACACTTTCCAATCAAATATGTATCAAACCCAGCCTCTGCTGCTGTCTCAGAAAGAGAATACCTGATATAATAACACCACAAGAGCATTAAAGCAGGGAGCAGAATGAGGCCATTCGGCCCATCGAGTCTAAAATTCCATTCAATAATGTCTTATATGTACCTCAACCTCATTATTCTGCCTTCTCCTTAGAATACTTGATCTCCTTACTAATCGAAAGCATATCAATTTGCGTCTTAATGACACTAGTTTCTGTTCCTCTGTGACTGCATGTATTTGTGTGTGTCTGTATGTGTGTGTGTGTGTGTACGTTTATGCGTGTGTGCCTGTGTGTGTACATATATATGCGTGTGTCCACGTGCCTGTTATCTGTGTGTTAGTGTGTCTATGTCTGTCTGTTTGTGTATCAGCCTATGTGTTTTTTAACTGTGTTTGTGTCTATTTGTATGTGACTGCATATGTCTCTGTGTTTTTACGTGTGTGTATGCCTATCTCCTTGTCAGTATTGTGCGTGTTCCCATATTGGGGTGTTAACCAATACTTCTGTGTATTTCTGTGTCTGCGTCTTTGTGCAGTGAGGTATCTGTGTCTTTTTTGGAAGTGAAAGGACTGTCGTTGGAACTGCCAGTGGGTTTACAGTGAGAATTGTCTTTCACAGGACATTGTTCCTGAATCGGTCGGTGGGGCATGGATGTTTCAGAATCTCAATATGAGGCGTCCCAGTCCTCTCCGGCTCATACCAGTGTCCTACCCACATGGCGGGGGGAGCGGGTGAGCGAATGGATATCGGGCACTCTACCACCCTGATTTGCCTTTCTGTCCTATTCCAGGCTCTTCCTCCTCGAATGGGAGAAAAGGAAGGTGCGAGGGAGAGTGGGAATGGGTGACCCTGCTGTTAGTGCTGGTGTAGTTGGGGGGAATTGTGAGGTGTCTGGAATGAGTCAGTCGACAGTTTTGAATCTATATAGTATTATTTGTGTGGAGGGTATTGCGTAGGTGACAGAGAAAGTGAGGAAGAAATTTGCTGAATTCAATAGTGAGAGTGGTTGTGCCTGAGCCTTATTTGGAGATAGAGCATGAGTCTTGTTCAGGGGTCGGTGCTATAACAGATGTACAGTGAGTGTGAGGGAGCATGAGCTTTGTTCGGGGGTCGGTGCCATAACAGATATACAGTGAGTGTGAGGAAGCATATAACAGATGTACAGTGAGTGTGAGCGAGCAGAGAGTATACGGTAACTCTTATCCTGACAGAGCAGGGAGAATATTGATGCTTATCCTATATTGCAGAACATTTATTCAGATCATCTCAGTGTCGAGGTGAGCCTCCCTGAATGTCTTGTCCAGGTATATCACTAATAATGACACAGACCTGTCCCTCAGCTTCCACAGGATCAGTTTAGGTAGAGCTTACAGATAGCAAGGAGAAGCAAATATTGGTGTGTTATATATCAAAACCAAAACGCTAGCAGAAAATCTCAGCATCGTATGCTCTGGAAATTAGATAGGCAAGTATTGTGGATACCGCAGTCTTATTGAATGCTCTCAAGTTGCATCTAAACTGTGTTAACAAAGTGACTGCTCATGTTGTGAAAAATAAATTCCGTAAGTGTATATAAGGTTGTAGAGTATGTTGTGAAGAGAACTGGAGAGCAGGTTATTTTGGATTTGGTATTATGTGGTCAGAAGGACGAATTAATAACCTTGTACTGAAGCAGCTTTTAAGGAATAATAACATGAATAAGGTGCATTTTACATGGCGTCTGCATACAATATAGAATGCTTGAACTTTCTAGTTTAACATCATGGAAGACTGGAGGTTAGAGGGTCAAGATAGCTCCAGTGAATTGGGAAAGTACAATATAACATTCAGTGGGAAACAAGCAATGGTTGTTAGAGTCATAGAGTCCGACAGCACAGAGACAGGCCCTTCAGCCCAAACTGGTCCATTCTGACCAAAATGTCCATCCACGCTAACCCCATTGCCTCATATCCTTCTTAGCCTTTCCTGTCCGTGTATTTGGACAAATGCCTTTTAAAGGTTGTTAATGTATCCGCCTCAATCACTTCCCCTGGAAGTGATTCATTCTTTCTCCTCTCGGAGAAAGTGAGGTCTGCAGATGCTGGAGATCAGAGCCGAAAATGTGTTTCTGGAACAGCACAGCAGGTCAGGCAGCATCCAGGGATCAGGAGAATCGACGTTTCGGGCATAAGCCCTTCTTCAGGAATGAGGAAAGTGTGTCCAACAGGCTAAGATAAAAGGTAGGGAGGAGGGACTTGGGGGAGGGTCGTTGGAAATGCGATAGGTGGAAAGAGGTCAACGTGAGGGTGATAGGTCAGAGTGGAGTGGGGGCGGAGACGTCAGGAAGAAGATTGCAGCTAAGGAAGGCGGTGCTGAGTTTGAGGGATTTGACTGAGACAAGGTGGGGGGAGGGGTAATGAGGAAACTGGTGAAATCCGAGTTCACCCCTTGTGGTTGGGGGTTCCTAGTCGAAAGATGAGGCGCTCTTCCTCCAACCGTCGTGTTGTTGTGGTCTGGCGATGGAGGAGTCCAAAGACCTGCATATCCTTGGTGGAGTGGGAGGGGGAGTTGAAGTGTTGAGCCACAGGGTGGTTGGGTTGGTTGGTCCGGGTGTCCCAGAAGTGTTCTCTGAAACGCTCCGCAAGTAGGCGGCCTGTCTCCCCAATACAGAGGAGGCCACATCGGGTGCAGCGGATGCAATAGATGATGTGTGTGAAGGTGCAGGTGAATTTGTGGCGGATCTGGAAGTTTCCTTTGGGTCCTTGGAGGGAAATGAGGGGGGAGGTGTGGGCGCAAGTCTTGCACCTCCTGCAGTTGCAGGGGAAGGTGCCGGGAGTGGAGGTTGGGTTTGTGGGGGGTGTGGATCTGACGAGGGAGTCACGGAGGGAGTGGTCTTTACGGAACGCTGAAAGGGGAGGGGAGGGAAATATATCCTTGGTGGTGGGGTCAGTTTGGAGGTGGCGGAAATGACGGCGGATGACACGCTGTACATGGAGGTTGGTGGGGTAGTAGGTGAGGACCAGTGGGGTTCTGTCCTGGTGGCGGTTGGGGGGGCAGGGCTCAAGGGCGGAGGAGTGGGAAGTGGAAGAGATGCGGTGGACGGCATCGTCGACCACGTCGGGTGGGAAATTGCGGTCCTTGAAGAAGAGGCCATCTGGGTTCTACGTTTTTGGAACTGGTCCTCCTGGGAGCAAATGCTGCGGAGACGAAGGAATTGGGAGAATGGGATGGCGTTTTTACAGGAGGCAGGGTGGGAGGAGGTGTAGTCCAAGTGGCTGTGGGAGTCGGTCGGTTTGTAGTAGATGTCCGTGTTGATTCGGTCGCCCGAGATAGAAATAGAAAGGTCGAGGTAGGGGAGGGAGGAATCTGAGACTGTCCAGGTGAATTTGAGGTCGGGGTGGAAGGTGTTGGTGAAGTGGATGAACTGTTCAACCTCCTCGTGGGAGCACGTGGCGGCGCCGATACAGTCATCGATGTAGCGGAGGAAAAGGTGGGGGGTGGGGCCAGTGTAGTTGCGGAAGATGGACTGTTCCACATATCCTACGAAGAGGCAGACATAGCTGGGGCCCATGCGGGTACCCATGGCTACTCCTTTCGTTTGGAGGAAGTGGGAGGATTGGAAAGAGAAGTTGTACAGTTTGAGGACCAGTTCAGTCAGTCGAAGGAGGGTGACCCACCTCCTCCTCCATTATTTTCGCTTCCCCGGTCCCCAACGCCTTATCTTCACCATGGACATCCAGTCCCTGTACACCTCCATTCCCCATCACGAAGGACAAAAGCCCTCCGCTTCTTCCTTTCTCGCCGTATCAACCAGTACCCTTCCACTGACACCCTCCTTCGACTGACGGAACTGGTCCTCACCCTGAACAACTTCTCTTTCCAATCCTCCCCTTTCCTCCAAACGAAAGGAGTAGCCATGGGCACCCGCATGGGCCCAAGCTATGCCTGCCTCTTCGTAGGATTTGTGGAACAGTCCATCTTCCGAAACTGCACTGGCCCCACCCCCCACATTTTATAATATGCTGTGGTCCCGGCATCAACCCCAGATGCATTCCACTAGTCACAGGCCTCGAGTCTGACCAGCATTTTTTCCAGTATTAATCTCTGCTTCCTACCATCAAGCCAATTTTGTACTTAATTTGCCAGCTCCCCTTCAATTCCATGTGATCTAACCTTACACAGGAACGCACCGTGTGGACCCTTACTGAAGATCTTTTTGCAATCCATATGGAAGACGTATACCACCCTTCCCTCCTCAACGTTGCTGGTCACTTTATCAAAGAACTCCAACAAAATTGTGAGTCATGATCTCCCTTGTACAAACTCCCGTGCTGAATTTGATGAAGGGATTTTGCCCGAAACATCGATTTTCCTGCTCCTCGGATGGTGCCTGACCTGCACTGCTTTTCCAGAACCATTCGAATCTGACTTCGAATCACACCCTGTCTTTCCAAATGCAGGTATATCCAATCTCTCCGAAACTTCTCAAGTAACCTACCCGCTCGATTTGAGTTTTACTGGTCTTTCGTTCCCAGGTTTATCTTTGTAGCCTTTCTTGAATATGTGCTCTGCATATGCAACCCTCCAGTCGTTGTGGGCGGCACGGTAGCACAGTGGTTAGCACTGCTGCTTCACAGCGCCAGAGACCCGGGTTCAATTCCCGCCTTAGGCAACTCTCTGTGTGGAGTTTGCACATTCTCCCCGTGTCTGCGTGGGTTTCCTCCGGGTGCTCCGGTTTCCTCCCACAATCCAAAAAATGTGCAGGTTAGGTGAATTGGCCATGCTAAATTGCCCGTAGTGTTAGGTGAAGGAGTAAATGTAACAGAATGGGTCTGGGTGGGTTACGCTTCGGCGGGTCGGTGTGGACTTGCTGGGCCGAAGGGCCTGTTTCCACACTGTAAGTAATCTAATCTAATCGTCCAGGACTTCACCTGTTGGCCAGCAATGACAGAAAAGAACCAACCAGGGCTCCCGCATTTTCTTCTTTGTCCTCCTATCCTCCTGCAATGTTCCTGAATGTATCTGGTCAGGACCAGGAGTTCTTAGAAATACTGTAAAGTCTGAAAAATACGTCTATTTATTTCAGGTATAAACACGAAAGAGTGAGGAAGTGACTCAATGATGGTTAACATAACAAATTAGAAAATATATTAATCATAGGAAGTGACTTCAGAAGAATTCCAGATATTGTGGAAAGCTGAGAGTTCTCAGAAATTAACAATCCAGAAAAGGAGAGCCATGAAACTGGAAAGGAAATCAAAAAGAGAACATACATGCTAATAAACAGGAACACAACGACTGCATCAATCTACAATCTATATTTCAAAGGAAACAAAATAAAAGCAAGGTCAAATGTGGATATTTGTAATCGGGAGAGGAGAGGTCATTGTGGAGAACAGGGAAATGCTCAAGAAAATAACCAGTTACTTTGCATCTGTCTTCATGGAGGAAGATCCAGAAAATCACCCAATAATACCAAGTGATCATATTGGACTTCTGGAGCTAAAGACATAAAGTCAATTCATGTCAGTAACAAGGTAGTACTTGAACATGTAACTGGATTGAGCATAGCTAAGTCTGACAAAATAGATGTACTTCATTTCAAAATGTCAGAAATAAATCACCAATAGAAGTATTAATTACACTGTCGATGACTGTGTTTTATTTTCCTGCACATTCTGCAGAGACCGGAAACTATTGTGGATAACAATGGTTAGTACTGCTGCCTCACAGCGCCAGAGACCCGGGTTCACTTCCTGCCTCAGGCGACTGACTGTGTGGAGTTTGCACGTTTTCCCCGTGTCTGCGTGGGTTTCCTCCGGGTGCTCCGGTTTCCTCCCACAGTCACAAAGATGTGCAGGGCCAGGTGAATTGGCCATTCTAAATTGCCCGTAGTGTTAGGTTAGGGGTAAATGTAGGGGTTTGGGTGGGTTTTGCTTCGGCGGGTCGGTGTGGACTTGTTGGGCCGAAGGGCCTGTTTCCACACTGTCATGTAATCTAATCATAAACGTGATCCAAGCACTACAGATGAATGGAAGGGATCTTAACAGCGACAAAGGGAAAAAGGCATAGTGTGGAGAACTGCAGATCAATTAACTTGACATCCGTAGGGAAACTGTTCGAATCTATTACACAGGATGACATTTTTGATATTTAAAAATTAACAGCAACAATGGAGAGAACCAGCATGCATTTCTGATAGAGAAATCATACTTGCTAAACATCGGAATTGTTTGAAGTTGTTACAGCATAGATAATGGGGAACCAGTAGAAACATATATATTGGATTTTCGGAAGGGTTTCTATAAGATCTCAGTGAGTTCGTAAATGCAATGAATGTGAAGGGTATTTGGAGGAAGAAATGTAAGTGGAAAGTTAAAGTGTGGTTCGCCTTCATTTAAGGGAGTCAGAACATTGATGTAAAGACATGTTGAAGCAGTTTCACAGCGTGTTGGTGGGACTGTACCTGAAGTATTGTGTACAGTTTTGGTGACCGAATCTCAGAAAGAATACACTGACATGAGAGGAAGTGCAATGGACATTCTCCAGATTAATCCCTCAGATGGTGAGATTGCCTGATGAGGAAACTCGGCCTGTGTTCTCTGGCGATTCAAAGAATGAGAGGTGGGTCACAGTGAAATTTAGAAAATCCACAAAACATCTGACAAGTTGGAAATTAACAGAACGCTTCCCTCGCTGTCTATTCCACGGTCAAGGCAAATAATGGCAGGATCTGGGATAGGCCGGTTAAGGCTACAATAAGGAGGAAATTCATCAGTTGGAGGGACTGACTAACACAGGGGCATGGAAACCTACTGGCAGGCAAGGTTAGTGAGAATCTCCAGATATTCTTCCAGTGCATCCAGCGGAACAGAATAACCAGGGAACAGGTAGGACTCATTAGTGACTTGCCAAGCTGCATCCAAATCAACTTTAGTGGTAGGAGACAGAGGGTGGTGGTAGAAGGCTGTTTTTGTGATTGGAGGCTAGTGTCCAATGGTGTACCACAGGGATCAGTGCTGTGTCTCTTATTATTTCTAATTCGGAGGTGTTGGTGTTGGACTGGGGCGGGGGTGGTGGGGGTGGGGTGGGGGGTGGGGTGGGCGGGTGAACAAAGCTAAAAATTGCATAACGCCAGGTTATAGTCCAAAAGGTTTATTTGGCGGCACGAGCTTTCAAAGCGCTTCATCAAAACGCAGAACCACCTGATGAAGAAGCACCGCTTCGAAAGCTCGTGCCTCCGAATAAACCTGTTGGAGTATAAGCTGATGTTTTGTGATTTTAAACCTTATCCTAAATGATGCCGCTGTGAATATGGACAAGGGGTGGGGGGTGTCATAAGTAAGTTTGTGTTTGATACGAAGATTGGCCGGGTGGTTGACAGTGAAGAGGAAAGCCTTATGTTTCATGAAGATACAGATGGAATGGTCAGATGGGTGGATCAATGGCAGATGGAATGTAACCCTTATAAATATGAGGTGATGCACTTTGGAAGAAGGAACCAGGCAGGGGAGGACTCAATGAATGACAGCACACGAGGAAGGTCAGAGGGTGCTTCTCCACACATCCCTGAATGTGACTGAACAGGTTATTGCACAACTTGGGAACACATAGAGGAGCGTAAACACAGCCTTTATACATCGAAGCATAGATTATAAGAGCTATGCGGAACTTTGATTACGCCAAGATGGAATACTGTGTGTAGTTATGGGAGCCACATTACAGGAAGGATGTGATTGTACTGGAGGGAATGCAGAGGAGATTCACCAGGATGTTCCCTGGGATGGAGTATGTCAGTATGGAGAGAGGCTGGATAAGCTCGGGTTGTTTACTTTGGAGCAGAGAAAGCTGAGGGGGATGTGAATCAGAAGGACAAGATTATGAGCGACATGGACAGGTTGGATAGAGCGCTGCTGTTCCTTTTCGTCAAAGGGCCACATTTTTAAAGTGAAAGGTTTGAGGTTTAGTGAGGATTTGAGGACTGTTTTTCACCCAGAATTTGTGGGGTCTGGAATGCACTGCTTGAGAGGGGGGTTGTCATGGTAACCTCAAAATCTTCAGAAAATACATGGTTGTGCAGTTGAAGTGCCATAAGATTCACAGGTACGGGTCTTGTTCGGAAAATGGGCCGAATGTAGACCATACTGTATTTCTGATGGAACAGAGACTGTGCTTCTGTTATTGTATGGATGTGGGAGGTCAATCATTGAGTAGCTTAAGATAAGAATTGATGGGTTTCTGAAGAATATCTTACCAAAGTATGTAAGAGGGAACTTGTAATATCTTCTGAAAATATGTCAATGGCAAAATTATGAGAAAAAATTGCAGCTTTCTTACAGTCTGATACCAGGTAATTGAGGACAGTGAAATAGCAGAACTATGGAATAAATACTTCAGTTATGCATTCACAGAAGATAAAAAAACAAAAACAATCTTCCTAGAAATACTAGAGAACTTTAGTCTGGTGAGAAAAAGGGAATAGCAACTAAATTAGCAACTAAACAGTTTTACAGAAAAATATTGGACTGAATAAAATGGGCATAGACAAAGTCAGCAGCGATTTATGAAATGGGAATCATATTTGAGAAAGTGGCTTTTAACAAAACTATGAGGAGGTATCAATGCAATACGAGTGGAATCTCAGAAAGATTTTTGATAAAGCTGCAAGCCTATTGTGCAAATCCGAATCCTGTGGGACTGGGGCTAATATATGGTCATGGTTTTAGAATGGGAGAGCTGGCAGGAAACAATAAGTAAGAATAAAACTATGTTTTTATTTAATGGAACACTTCGAGGATCTAACACGGATATATTGAGATTTGACATCCAGCTATTCCCAATACACATCATATCTTTGTTTGAGGGGCTCATATGCTATATTCCCCAGTCTGCTGACAGTACTAAACGATGTCAGCTTGTGAGTTGATGAGGAGGATGTAAAAAAGACTCCAAGGTGATTGAGATATGTGGAGAGACTGGGCAAATACATGGTAGATGGAGAGCAATGGGAGATATGAGATGTTGTGCACTTTGATGGAAACAATAGAATGGCAGCCTATCATTTGCAAAAAGAGTGGTTGAAAAATGTTGATCTATAAATGAACTTAAGCTGCATTTTCATTTTATTTCTGCGCAGCCCTCCGAGTCCATGTAAGGCAGTGAGTTCTGAAGTCAGACATCAATACTAGGAATAGCATTGGCACATTGACCAGTGTATATAGACACAAGCACTGGGGAGCTGTAACATTGAAAACGATCTGTATGTCCCTGTACACCAATCAGTGAAAGTAATATTGTAGGAGCAGAAAACAGGTAGGCAGATAAATGGTGTATTCGCCTTCATTTCAGCGAGATTTGAAGACAGGAGGAAGGGTGATTTACTGCAGCTGTATAGGGCATTAGTGGGGCCCCATCTCGAACATTGCGCAATGTTGTTTGCAGTTTTGGTCTCCTTGCCTAGTAAAGGACATTGAGGGAGAGCAGTGGACGATGACCAAACTGATTTCTGGGATGACAGGCTTGTTGAGGGACCTGCGATTTGAGGTGACTGGGCCTGTATTTCATGGGGTTTAGGAAAATGAGTGGAGATATCATTAGACAATGGACAATAGACAATAGACAATAGGAACAGGAGAAAGCCATTCTGCCCTTCGAGCCTGCACCACCATTCATTATGATCATGGCCGATCATCCTTAATCAGTATCCTATTCCTGCCTTATCTCCATAACCATTGATTCCACTATCCTTGAGAGCTCTATCCAACACGTTCTTAAATGAATCCAGAGACTGGGCCTACACTGGCCTCTGGGGTAGAGCATTCCACACAGTCACCACACTCTGGGTGAAGAAGTTTCTCCTCATCTCTGGTCCTCTGGTTCGACACTCACCCATCAGTGGAAACATGTTTCCTGCCTCCAGAGTGTACAATCCTTTAATAATCTTATATGTCTCAATCAGATCCCCTCTCAATCTTCTAAACTCAAGGGTATACAAGCCCAGTCACTCCAGTCTTTCAGTGTAAGGTAATCCCGCCATTCCAGGAATTGACCTCGTGAACGTACGCTGCACTCCCTCAATAGCCAGAATGTCTTTGCTCAAATTTGGAGACCAGAACTGCACACAATACTCCAGGTGTGGTCTCACCAGGACCCTGTGCAGCTGCAGAAGAACCTCTTTGCTTCTATACCCAATCCCTCGTGTTATGGAGGCCACCATGCTATTAGCCTTCTTCACTACCTTCTCTACCTGCATGCTTGCCTTCATTGACTGGTGTACAAGAACACCCAGATCTCTTTGTACTACCCCTTTACCTAAATTAATTCCATTTAGGTAGTAATCTGCCTTCCTGTGCTTGCCACCAAAGTGGATAATCATACATGTTTCCACATTAAACTGCATCTGCCATGCATCTGACCACTCACCTAAGCTGTCCAGGTCATCCTGTAATCGCCTAACATCCACCTCACATTTCACCCTGCCACCCAGCTTAGTATCATCATCAAATTTGCTTATGTTCTTACTCATGCCATCTTCTTTCTCATTAATATATATTGTAAAAAGCTGCGGTCCCAGCACTGATGCCTGTGGTACCCCACTAGTTACTGCCTGCCATTGCGAAATGGAGCCGTTTATCATTACACTTTGTTTCCTGTCAGCCAACCAACTTTCAATCCAAGTTAGTACTTTGCCCCAATACCATGCGCCCTAATTTTGCTCACTAACCTCCTATGTGGGACTTTATCAAAAAGCTTTCTGAAAGTCCAGGTACACTACATCTACTGAATCTCCCTCGTCCATCTTCAGAGCTACATCCTCAAAAAATTCCAGAAAATTAGATTTCCCCTTCATAAATCCATGCTGCCTCTGACCTATCCTGTTACTACTATCCAGATGTGTCGTAATTTCGTCCTTTATAATTGACTCCAGCATCTTTCCCACCACTGAGGTATGACTAACTGGTCTATAATTTCCTGTTTTCTCTCTCCCACCATTCTTAAAAAATGGTGCAACATTACCCACCCTCCAATCCGCAGGAACTGATCCCGAATCTATGAAATTCTGGAAAATAATCACCCACACATCCACGATTTCTCGAGCCACCTCCTTCAGTACCCTGGGATGTAGACCATCAGGCGCCTGGGTCTTATCAACTTTCAGACATAACAGTCTCTCCAACACCAATTCCTGGCAAATATAAATTCCCTTCAGTTCAGGTCCTTCAGCCACTGTTACCTCAGGGAGATTGCTTGTGTCTTCCCCAGTGAACAAAGATCTGAAGTACCAATTTAATTCTTCTGCCATTCTTTTGTTCCCTGTGATATATTCCCCTGTTTCTGTCTTCAAGGGCCCAATTTTAGTCTTAACCATTTTTTTTGCCTTGCAGATGCGTGAAAAACCTTTTCCTACCCTCCTTTATATTTTTGGCCAGTTTACCTTCGTACCTCATTTTTTCTCTGCGTATTTCCTTCTTAGTAATCCTCTGTTGTTCTTTAAAAGCTTCCCAGTCCTCCGTTTTCCCACTTATCTTTGCTACGTTATACTTTTTCTCTTTTAACTTCATATGTTTCATAACTTCCCTCGTCAGCCACGGCCACCCATGTCTCCTCCTAGGATCTTTCTTCCTTTTTGGAATGAACTGATCCTGCAACTTCTGCATTATACACAGAAATATCTGCCATTGCTACTCCACTGTCGTCCCTGCAAAGGTATTGCACCAATGAACTTTGGCCAGCTCCTCCATCATAGCTCCATAGTTCCCTTTATTCAACTGAAATATTGTCACTTCCGATTGTACCCTCTTCCTTTCAAATTGCAGATTGAAGGTTATTGTATTGTGGTCACTACTTCCTAATGGCTCCTTCACTTCGAGGTCCCTGATCAATTCTGGTTCGTTGCATAATACCAGATCGAGAATTACCTTCTCCCTGGTAAGCTCCAGCACCTGCTGTTCTAAGAATCCATCTCGGAGGCACTCCACAAAGTCTCTTTCTTGAGGTCCAATACCACCCTGATTCTCCCAGATTACCTGCATGTTGAAATCCTCCATAACAACTGCAGTAACATCTTTGCGACAGGCCAATTTCAGCTCCTGATTCAACTTACATCCGACATCCAGACTACTGTTTGGGGGCCTGTAGATAATTCCCAAGAGGTCTTTTTACCCTTAGAATTTCTCAGCTCTATCCATACTGACTCTACATCCCTTGATTCTAGGGCCACCCGCGCAAGGGACTGAATATCATCCCTTACCAACGTCGCCACCCCACCCCCTCTGCCCGTCAGTCTGTTCTTACGATAGCACGTGTAGCCTTGAATGTTCATTTCCCAGGCCCTGTCCACTTGAAGCCACGTCTCAGTTATCCCCAAAATATCAAGTAGCTGCCAATTTCCAAAAGAGCCTCAAGCTCATCCATCTTATCTCTAATGCTTCCTGCATTCATATATAGTATTTTTAGTTTGTTACTGTCCTCACCCTTCCCAAAAACTCATATTTCACTCAACCTTACAGCATGATCCCTTTTTGAGTTTTCTGCGTCATTGATACAGTTGTCTTTCTTGACTTCCCTTTTTCTAACTTTCCCTTCAATTTCCTTCTTAAACATCCAGTTTGTCCTCCCCCCCCCCCCCACCCCCGCTACTTAGTTTAAATGCAGTTGTGTTGCGGTAGCAAACCTGCCTGCCTGCCTGCCAGAATGCTGATCCCCCAACCTATTAAGGTGCAAACCGTCTCTCTTGTATAATTTATGCTTATCACAAAACATACCCCAGTGATCAAAGAATTTAAATCCTTGCTTCCTGGGCCAGTTCCCCAGCCACACGTTCAAGTCCATTATCGCCCTGGTTCTGGCCTCACCAGCCCGAGGAAATATATCAAACACTGACAGTGTGAGACAGATTGGAAGCAGGGATGATAGTTCACTTTGAAAAAAACAGTCAAATCGTATTTAATACACAAGCGTTATCCAAGAACCGCGAGTATATTGAATAGAGAAGCAAACTTGATGGGCCGAAAGCACTACATCAGTTCTCGTTTTATATTTCACAATGTTTAAACGAATTATGGGATATAAACATTGTATGGGGAAAACTGCATTGAGGAGGTATTCGGCCCTGAACTAGCATGAGGAAAGCTCAACGTATTGAATGACCTCCTCCTTTCCCGATGTTTGTGTGCAGTCTGTGGGAATGATCTGTAAATGTTGTCACAAGCTCTCAAATGTTAGGAAGGAGGCCTCTGCAGGATCAACAGGACTGTGTTTCCCATTCCATTTTTTGATAACGAGGCTGGTGCCAGGTGTTCTGTCCGGTATTATCCTTTAAGACCCCAGAGCAGTTTGATAAAAATTGAATGTCTTAACTTGGCCGGTTCAGAGACCATTGAAGAATTGATCACATGTTTGTGCATCTGGAGTAACTTTGAGGCCAGACTAGGAAAGCACGGGAGAGTCACTTCCTAAAAGTACATTGGGGAAGGAGATAAATGTTTAAAATCAACATTGGACACAAGCTCAATAGTACTGACACCAGATTTTCGGACTCGATATTTTATTAATTATTTTTAACTTCCACCAGCTGCCAGAGCATTATCCTGGTCTGGATTCGTAATCCAATGATATTTCCACAACAACATCATCTCCACATGTGAAACCACACTGACCTGATTATTTGGGTGCTACTTGACAGCTCTGTCAAAAATAATTCCCACCAATTTGACTGTCGTGATGGGACTGAGGGGGTGGTCATTGGTCAGATTGTAATTATTCCACTCTTAGGGGACTGGACATAGCTGAGTAATTTTCCACACTGGCAGGGAGATGTCAGAGTTGGAGCTGGAATGAAACAGCTTCCCCAGGGACGCGGCTTGTTGTGCAGCACAAGTCTTCAGTCCCATTGCAGGAATGGTTTCAGGGCCTATGATGAGTGTGAGTTGGATCATCCAGCCAACACCTCTGGCTGAGGGTGGTGCAGACACCATATCCTTGAATATTTTTCACTGATTTAGAGATGTTCCGATATTTAAGATGAGGATATTTGTGGCGTCCTCTGCTCCAGTAAATTGTTTAATAATCCACCGACATTGATGGTTGGATTTAGCAGGACGACAGAGCTTAGATCCGATCTGTTAGTCTTGGGATCATTGCCCCTTCTCCATCAGAAGTTATTTCTGCTGTTTGAAATGCAACCAGACATGTGTGGGTTGTCAACAGGTTCAGGTGCACGTGATTCCGACCTTGGCATCAGCCCTGTATTCAGTGACCTAACCTGGTTTCTGATGCGGTAACACTTCCACTTTCATATTCTCATTCTGCTGATGGCATCTTCCTGGTGTCACGTCTCCAATTTGTTACTTTATCTCAATCCATTTAAGGTAATAATCTAAATCGTTTCTTTTCCACAATGTCAACTTCGGCATTTGACGTGAATGTGTTTCCCTTGGTTTTTCTCCCTGGCATGATTAAAAGCTCTGTAGTTTCAGTGATAGCAGTCTTATGCAGTTTCAGAATCTAGGACCTGTGCACCATGCACTATCGTTCAGTCCCCAGTGTACGGCGCTCCAGGTTGGACGGGATGTTTGACCATCATTGACATCCTTCTTTTGAAATTGTCCAAAAACAGCAAATGGTGACGAAATTAATGAAAATGTTGCAGCATCTTCGGGAATGAATGCAGAGTTAAACTTTCATGTCCAGTGACCCTTTTCAAAGCTCCCAGTTTATCCAGCAATTTTTGTATTTTTATCTCCAGTATCCATAGTTATTTGTTTTAGTGAAAATTTGTTCTGTGCCTATTCATTTCTGGAGAAATTCAGTAGGTCTGCCAGCATCTGCAGAGACAGAGAAACAGCGTTAGAGTATCAAGCCCAGTGTGGCACTTCTTCAGAACTGAAAAGGATTGGAACCTGGGATTTTTAATCCCTTATCAGAGGTGGGGGATGGATGACAGGGAAAAGAGGGTGTGGCAAAGATAAACGGGCTTTTAGCACTGGTGAACGAGTGGATGATGTAAAATGTGTTTAATTTAAGGTGTGAATGGGGGAAAGGGGTTCTCTCTATTGAGTGCAAGATAAAGAAGACGCAACCACACAAGGTCATAGGGAGGCCACGAGAGAGAAGGTTGACTGTGTGGCATTACATAGATCTGGCCATTGATACGTTTTCACTGTCGAGATCATCGCCCCCTTTAGACAAAGGAATCCAGGTGTTACTACTTATTGGCACTAGTAAGCATTTCATGCTGCCTTAGTATTGTAATATGGAGAAAAACAAATCACCATATGAAGTTGATCTGAGTATTGTTTACCTGCCATGTTTAATATTGTTTCAATTTTGCAGTGCTTATCTTTAAATGCTTGTTCTTGAAATTAGTATCAGATGGAGTGTAGGAGGTTGGGTGGTGACATTGTAAAAGCTTCTAAAATCATGAGAGATATGGATAGGGTGAATAGCCAAGATCTTTCCAACGGCATGGGGGAGTTCAGCCATAGAAGGCATAGGTTTAAGGTGAAAGAGGAAAGATTTAAAAGGAACGTAGGGGCAGCTTTTTTTATACAGAGGGTGGTTGGGTATGGAATGAGCTGTCAGAGGAAGTGTGGTAGATGCAAGTACTGGTACAACATTTAAAACTCATTTGGACAAACATATGAATGGGAAACATTTCGAGGCATATGGGCCAAATGAAAGCAGGTGGGACTAGCTTAATTTGGAAAACTTGGCCAGCATGGACATTTAGAAAAGCTTCACGCAGAATCAGTGTGGTTTGTGAAAGTGAAATTATACTTTGCCCTGTAAAATTATCGAGATGCCTGAGAATGTAACAAACAGACTTGATAAAGAGGATCTGGTAGACACCAGGCTTTCCAGAGATTTTCCACACGGAGTCCCGAACTTGAGGACATAGATACCGAATATTGAACATCGATTTCAGTCTGAGATGCAAAGTGATGTCTTCTCTAAGAAGGTAGTGAATGTTTGGAATTCCCTAACTCGGAGAGGTGTGGAGGGACAACAAATTTGGACTATACAAACACCCAGCGGGTATATACCTAATCCACTCTCCTCAAGGTCTTCTTTGTTTCATTCTCATTCCAAGAGTAACCTGTTAAAGCCTTCATGATATCAGTCCTTCACCCCAGGAATACGTAAAATGAAACATCTCTGTAATTTCAATGTAATTATATCCTTTCTCAGATAAGGAGACACAAAAAAAAAACTAATCTCACACTCAGATCATAATGTTTATAATTGTTTTCTCAAAGTGCTGTGAGTCTTTGGAACACTCTTCCCCACAGAGCATTGGAGGCAGAGATATTGAATATTTTTGAGGCACCGACAGAAGGTTCACGAATAACAACAGAGTCAAGGATTATCGAGGAATGGGAAGCAATTTGCAGCGTAGGGGTAAATGTAGACAGTGGTATCAAATTACACGGGTCCAGAACATCCAGGAATATAATGCAAAATGAAATGATAATATCAATAAAACATTAAGGGGGAATCCAAGATACCGGAGATCCAGAAGATCTGTTTTGCTGGGCTCTGCATCACAGCACGGGCAAAGTGGTTCTCTAACCCATCCCATCCCAGCCATTTACGTGAAATTCAACACTAAATAGAGCGATAAATCTTTCCTAATCCTGTTTTGTCAAGTGGAAATGACAAAACATGGGAAAGGATCCAGTCAGTCCCAACACACGGTGCACCCGTCAGAAGCATCGAGCATGCTTGAGGCTGTAGCTGTAACCCACTCTGCTCGTTCCATGGACCCAGTTACTCACCAGGCCTTGGTCACTGAGTTCACCAAGTTATGTGAAATGATTGAAGCAATGATTTAAGAAGGGTTCAGCAGTGGCTAGAACCGCTTCCAGCCGCGCTACAAAAACGTGTGCAACAACTTGACAGCCTTGGAAACAGAACAGACGATGTCAAGCGCCGAACTGCAGCGACAGAGACCGCGATCCTCGCCTTTGAAAAGCAGGTTCATACCTTAACTGAACATGATGACCACCTCGAGAACAGGGGTAGGATGAATAATGTTCACAGCGGCGGTTTGCTGGACCGGACGGAAGGTGGTCAGCCAGTGAGTTTATTGAGAACTGGCTGCGGGGATTCCTTCACTTCAAAACTGAAAAGGGACAGGTGAAGACTGAGACAGTTCATCGGGTTACGGTGCGGAGGTCAGACTCAGACCAACGCCTTCGCCCTGTCCTTGTGCGGTTACATAGTTATGGGGATAAACAAAGACTGATGGAATCTTCCAGAACCCAGGGGAAAGATCCGATGGCTTTAATTCACGAGGGCTCCAGTATTATGTTCTTTCAGGACTTTTCAACGGCGGTGATTCAGGAAAGAAAATCTTTTGATGATATGAAGAGAAGAGTAAGGGAACTCGGAGTCAGTATTCCTTACGGTATCCAGCGGTGTTCCGTATTGCTTTCAATGGATCCATACACTCGTCTGACACTCCAGAGAAAGCGAAAACTTTGTGGATATTTTTAAGTAAGATGGATGTTTAGATAATCATGTTTCTCTCTTAAAGGAATTTTCTTGGATTTTTCTGGTATTAACCAGTGTTAAATTATAGTCGGGGTTGGGTAGAGTATTCACTTTTAACTTCTTCATTAGTATTACTACTCGTTTTCTCTTTCCTTGCATGTGTCTGGGGTGCGATGCAAGCTGGAGCGGGTTACAAAGGTAGTTGTGATGACTAAATACCGACCAAAGGGCAGTTGAAGCCCGATTTGTGTTGTCAATTTCCCTGGATGTCACATTGGTAGCGGGCAGAAGATGAAATTTGGGGTATGTAACTGTCCCCACTGTACGGGCGTGGGGAGGGGGGTAAATTCCCTATGGAGAGTCATTGGCACTTTGGATTTTGTTTCGTTTTTTGTTTTTTCTGTGTGTTTAGTTTTGGAAAGTTTTGAGAGCTTATTAGTTGTAGTAGTCTTAGTTTATGTTGTTTTCAAGCTTTGTGAGTCTTTTTTCATTCATGGTTAGTGATGTGTAATTCGGGTTCTTCCTCTCTTGAGCTCAAATGTTGCTACAGTGTGTGATGGATAATGATGTGCTTAAATGGTGTACTTGGAACAATAAGCGGAGCCATCGTCCAGTCAAGAGGTAAAATGTAATTTCTAGTCTTAGAAACGAGAGGGTGGATGTTGTCCTATTGCAGGAGATGTTCCTTGATGACAAGGAACATTTGACATTACAGCATGGCGGGGTTGATCGGGTTTATTTCTCGGTTTTATTAATAGTAGGAGTAGGTGAGACGCCATACCGGATAGGAAGAGTCTTCCAGTTAAATTAATAGATTATATTAGACATTCACAGGAGGATCATAATCCCCAAACACTTGAACTATGGGAAAGAATGCAGTATTTTGAATGGTTATTGCCTCCCGGCGCACCCTCTTAAAACCGTGGTAGATGCATTTTCCAAATTAAGTTATCTTGTCTCATGGTGCATTAGTGTAGATGATTTCAACTGTCTTATGGACCCCACAGTGGGCAGAATGTCCAAAGGTCCCCCAATACCCTCGTCATAATGTAAGCAATTAGTTGATTCTTGTGCAGAACTCGAGCTGCTGGATGCCTGGAGGCAGATCTACCACACAAGTAGGGATTTTATTTTCTCCTATAACCCGCATAAATGCCACACGAAGGTTGATCTCTTCTCCATTCCTGCAACAATCTTAGATTCGATGGCATCCTGCACAATTGAGGAAATTACCATTTCTGACCATGAAACAGTATGACAGTTTCGAGACGCTGGCGAATGGATCAATTTTTTCTTAAGGCTAGTTAGTTCATTGAGCATTTCTGTAAAGATTTCAGATCTTTCTTAGCCATTAATTCAGATTCAACCAGTAACACATCCATTCTATGGGAAACTGCTAACGCTCATGCCAAGCGAATAGATATTCCTCAGGAAGCCGCAGAAGGGGGAGCAGGAACGCTGGCTTGAGGCACAGCAGAAGACAGCCGAGAGGGTACACTGTGATAGCCCCTCAGTGCCTAATCTGCAGAGGATCACAACGCTTCTGTCTACAGTGAATTCCTCGCTCACACGAGACAGCCAAGAAGGAAATTACTTTTGAAAATCAAAGGCTGTTTGAACATGGTGATAAGCCAGGCAAGTATTTAGCCTAACTTGCCAGGAAAATGAGCGCCCCTTCAATCCATTACCTCAATTAGGGAAGGTACTGGGATCCTTCCCTCCGATTTCAAAAAGATTAATGCAGCCTGTCAGAGATTTTCCTCCGAACTATTTCAGACTGAACATTTTGAGGATAGATGGATTAAGATGGTGTCATTTTTCAAGAACCTGGGTCTTCCGGGAGTACCCCCTGAATAGGTGTTGTGTTTTAATGCACCATTGTCAGCGCGGGAGGGTGTGAAACAGCTTCAGAATGCAAAACTACACGTTTCTGAGGGATTTCCTAGTGAATTTTATAAATAATTTATAAACCTATTGTCAGGGCTGATGTTTAACATGTTCTGTCACTCATACAGTCAGTAACCCCTCCCTCCATCGTTAAGAGAGGTTCATATCTTTCTGATGCTTAAGAAACGAAGACCCCAGAGGATTGTGCTTCTTACACGCCAATCTCACCTTTACATGTTGGTTTCAAAATCCCGTCTGAAACCCGTGCATTAAGGCTGGAAACTTTGCTGCCTTCTGTTGCCAAAGAGGACCAAACAGGTTTTATAATGTTAAGTGGTTACTCAATATGATCCTAGAGTGTCACCAACAACCTGTCCAGGGATTATTGATCTCTTTAGATGAGAGACGGCATTTGATTGGGTTGAGTGGCCGAATCTGTTCTGTACATTAGAATGCTTTGGTCTATACAAAGTTTTTATCAAGTGGGTGAGGGTCCTTTACCGCGATCTTCTGGTTGCGGTTCTCACTAATGGTGTGGCCACCAGTAATATTAATATTTCTCCAGGCAGCCGCAAAGGTTGACACCTTTCACCATTGTTGTTTACGTTGGTGATTGAGCCACTGGCGGAGGCAATCCGTTGGGATGCCAACACATCTGCCCCAGAAGTGGGATAGAAGTCACGTAAGATTACATTGTATGCACATGAGGGTCTTATGTTTTTGTCAATTTCGGTAGTTCATGTGATGCAATGCATTAATTCACTTGTTGCCTTTCTGGGTGATAAGATTAATTTTACAAAGTTGGAGACCATGCCTATGGGAGGTCTTAGGGAAAAACCTGATACTGAGGTCAAATCCAGGTTTCCTTTTAAATGGTCACGGGGGTGGTTTCCCTATTTCAGTATATTCATTACATCTGTCTTTGATCATTTATTCAACGTGAACTGTGTCCAAATGTTTGACAAAATTAAACAAGACCTTCAAAGATGGGAGGCATTTCCAATATCCTGGCTCGGTCATATAGCTGTTATTAAAATGAATGTCCTTCCTCATTTTCTAGAACCCGTCCGAATGCTTTCTTTGATGTTTCCCGACAGATATTTAGGAAACATAATGGCGGGTTTAGATCTTTTATTTGGTACCATAAGCGATTCTTTATCAAGCTAACAAAATTGCAGCTGCCCCACAGATTGTGGGGAGTAAATCTCCCCAATTAAAAGCTATAAATTAAGCTCATTTATCATCCTGTGTTAGTGCCTGGACTGCTGAGGACCCGGCGTCAATACCGCTGGACATTAAGCCCTCTCAGGCAAAGTGAACACTTATTAGTCTGTTATTCTTAGATAAAATTACAACATTTATGGAGCATTGTCAAAAACTAATGATTATCAATACTGTTAAAACTTGAAAGACAATGCGTCAGATCGAGGGCAATACAGCAAAAACTATGTTTCTTACCCGTTTAATTGGTATACCAGGTTGTCAACCGGGGAAAATGGATTCCAGGGTTAAACTGTGGGCAGCCAGGGGTGCACCTTGCATGGGTGATTTAGAATTAGTAGAATCCCTACAGTATGGAAACAGGTCCTTGGAACCAGCAAGTCCACTTCGACCCTCTGAATTGTAACCCACCCAGACCCATTCCCCTACCATCCTACATTTACCCTGACTAATGCCCCAACTTACAGATCCTGGAACACTATGAGCGATTGAGCAATGGCCAAGTAATCTAACCTGCACATCTTTGTGAGTGTGGGAGGAAACCTACGCAGACACAGTTGAGAATATACTAACTACACACAGCCAGTCACCCAAGACAGGAACCAAACCCGTGACCCTGTTGCTGTGAGTCAGCAGTACAAACCACTGAGCCACCACGTGTTGCTTAAGGTAGAACCAATGATATCATTTGATCAAATTACTCGTCAATGTGGACTACCTAGTACAGACTTCTTTATTTTTTCCAGATTAGAGATTTGATTGAAAAAAAAACTTTTAACAGACTCTTACAGATCTGATAGAGAGAAGCGGTTGCTTATTGCTAAGAATACACTCTCTGTCAGGACCCTTTATCATTAGTTGGATAGTGGCACCTCAGAAAAGACTGTGCAGCTTTGTGACGTCTGTGCGAGAGAGTTGGGGGTTTAGATCTCTTCGGAGACAGGGGAGGATATTCGTGAAAATGCTCGAAGGATTTTGATCGGTAATAGGACCCATTCCATGAAGTTGAAAATTCTTCAGAGGGTCTATCTGACACCAGATTTTCTCTCAAAATTCAAAGTGGGATTATCTTCAGCATGTCCTAAATGCAGAATGACTACAGACACTCTTACTCATTGTATGTGGTCTTGCTGCAGGTTTTGTAAATATTGGAGCACAGTGTTAGGTGTGGTAGAGTGGTTCTTGGGGACCGATTTGGAGATGGACTCGATTTCTCTTTGCTGGGCATGCCCCGAGCATCTTACGCAGATGCATATGCGAAAAAAAATATTCTTCCTTTCTGGGCTAGGAAAATATTCTGTTATGTTGGATGTCTGAAAACTCCCCGGTTCTGTTGGGTCTTTGTAACCTCCTCATGGGGAATATCCCTTTGGACTTTCTCACCAGTATTGTGCACCAAAAACAGAGATTAATATAAGTCATAGACTCATGGAGATGTACAACATGGAAAAAGACCTTTCGGTCCATCCCTTCCATCCCGACCAGATATCCCAAACCAATCTAGTACCACCTGCCAGCACCTTGCCCATAACCGTCCAAACCCTTCTTATTCATTTACCAATCCAAATGCCTTTTAAATGTTGCACTTGTATCAGCCTCCCCGACATCACCTGGCAGTTCATTCCATGCACGTACCACTCTCAGTGTGAAATAGTTGCCCCATAGTTCTCTATTATATCTTTCCCCTCTCACCCTAAGCCTATACCCTCTCGTTCTGACTCCCCGATCCCAGGGAAAAGACTTTACCTACCTACCCTATCCATGCCCCTCATAATTTTGTAAACCTCTATAAGGTCATCCCTCAGCCTCCGACTATCCAGGGAAAACAACCCCAGTCTGTTCAGCCTCTCTCTCCAGCTCAAATCCTCCAACCCTGGCAACATCCTTGAAATCTTTTCTGAACCCTTTCAAGTTTCACAACATCTTTCCGATAGGAAGGAGACCAGAATTGCATGCAACATTCCAACACTGGCCTAACTAGTGTCCTCAACATCCGCAACATGATCTTACAACTCTTGCACTCAATACTCTGACCAATAAAGGAAACGACTTCTTCACTATCCTATCTACCTGCGACTCCCCTTTCAAGGAGCTATGAACCTGCATTGCAAGGTCTCTTTGTTCAGCAACACTCCCTGTGACCTTACCATTAACTGTATAAGTCCTGCTAAGATTTTCTTTCCCAAAATGCACCACCTCGCATTTATCTGAATTAAACTCCATCTGCCACTTCTCAGCCCATTGGCTATTTGGTTAATCTGAGGTGACCCTCTTCGCTCTCCACTACACCTGCAATTTTGGTGTCATCTGCAAACTTACTAACTGTACCTCTTATGCTCGCATCCAAATAATTTATGTCAATGACAAAAATGTCGTGGATCCAGCACCGATCCTTGTGGCACTGCACTAGTCACAGGCCTCCAGTCTGAAAAACAGCCCTCCACCAACACCCTCTGTCTTCTACCTTTGAGCCAGTCTGTATCCAAATGGCTAGTTCTCCTGTATTCCATGAGATCTAACAATGCCATTCAGTCTCCCAAGGGGAATCTCATCAAAACCCTTACTCAAGTCTATATAGATCACATCTACCCCTCTGCCCTCATCAATACTTCCTCAAAAAACTCAATCAAGTTTGTGAGGCATGATTTCTCACGCATAAAGCCATGTTGACTATCCCTAATCAGTCCTTGCCTTTCCAAATACATGCACATTCTGTCCCTCATGATTCCCTCCAACAACATGCCCACCACCAACGTCAGGCTCACTGGTCTATAGTTCTCTGGCTTATCCTTAACACCATTTGTATACAATGGCACAACTTTAGCCAACATCCAGTCTTCCGGCACCTAACCAGTGACTATCCATATTACAAATATCTCAGCAAGAGGCCCAGCAATCACTTCTCTAGCTTCCCACAGAGTTCTAGGGTACACCTGATCAGGTCCTGGGGATTTATCCATCTTTACCCGTTTAAAGGCATCCAGCACTTCCTCCTCTGTAATATCGACATTTTGCAAGGTCTCACCATCGATTTCCCTACATTTTAAATGTTCCATATCCTTTTCCACAGAAAATACTGATGCACAAGACTCCTTTAGTATCTCCCCCATACTTCCTGTGCTCGGAAAAAGATTCTGTTGTGTTGGATGTATGAATGTATGAATGTATGAATTAAGAACGTATGAATGTGTATCAGTTAATGCTCTCGAAGAAAGAGGGCTATCATTTTATTATGCTGAACCATATTATTTATTTATTATTTATTGTTTATTTTTGCTTTTCTTCTGTCCGTTTCGAGACTTTAACTTATTTTGTGTATACATGCACATGGGTGTAATTTTGTTCGGTTATTTGGGTTGTTTTGTTATTGGTTTAATATAATCATAAAAATATATTTTTCAATAAAAAACTTTGCTCAAAAATTTAAATGCTAACATTGATAGATTAGAGTCATTTCTTCACAACCCAGTAAGGGGTCTTATTGATGCTTGTCCTGCTTTGCTGGACATTTCTTCAGACCCCAGAAACTGCACTGAGCTGGGTGGTGAGCTCAGACCATGCTCGGTGCGTCTGGGAGTGTGGCCCCCCTCTGGGAAGAGAATGGTACCCTTTGTACTAGCCCATCCACCAGAATCTCTGTGCTGCTGTCGACAAACCGTGGTGTAATTTCCCCTTCGCTGCCATGCTCGGGGAAAATATGCAGGGCAGCTCCAAACTGAGAAAGCTCAACCGTGTGACCATTGGCTTTTTAAATATGGCACCAGTGTCAGGGATCACGGAGTATCCAGGAGCATCCGGGCAACTGTGAGTACCTCCAGTCATGATGGGTGGGACAATCGGGCTGGAATTGTTTGAGAGGAACACTATGGAGTGGGATGGGTAGTTAATGAAATGAGTTTGGTAAGATAGCACCAGGAAACTAGATTGGCCTCATGTAGACGACCCCTCTGTCACACTTAATGAAAATGTCACTGCGACAGTTTTTTTTTGTTAGAGTCAGCCCAGTGAGGCGAAGACTCTGCTGTCCTCACTCCCAATTACAAAGCTGCAGAACAAATGCTCATCCAAAACTCTCCATCGCCTGAACTCACAGCAATATCCCTTTCACTCATAATTCTTCGAAATACTGACCCGTGTTACATGATACTATCGGAATGAATTCATTTCAGCATTCTGAACCTGTGAACATATCCTTCCATGATATTTTATCTCAGTGTACCCCCCACCCCCCCCCCCCCGCCACCCTGTCTCCGCCCCAAACCATACTGATTTACAGTCATATTGCACGAGACTGCCGGTATGACTGGCTATTTGGCTCAGCTGGTCCATGGCAACCAAAATGTCCAACCACACTCTCCCCATTTCCCTGCCCTTGTTCTGTATCCCTCTAATCCTTTCCTATCTGTGTATTTGTCCAATTGCTTTTTAATGTTGTTATTGTGCCCACCTCAATCACTTTCACTGATTGCTGCGCACTACACTCTATGTTAAAACGTTGCCCCTCAGTTTCCTTTGTACATTTTTTGTCCATTCCAAACATTAATGGATGTCCTGTAGTTCTCGATTCACCAACCTTGGGAAAATTTTTTTGAAGTATTCGTCAAATGCACGCCTCTCATGATTTTATAAGAGCTGCACTTCTATAAGAACCCCCTCAGTTTCTTACGCTGTATAGAAATAGGTTCTAACCTGTCCAACTTCTGCCTATAACTTCGAGCCTTTAGCCCAGGAAACATCTTTGGAAATTTGTTCTACATTCTTCCTTGTTCAATAATATCCTTTCTCGAGCAAGGTGAACAAAACTGAACACAATACTCTAACTGCAGCCTTACCAACATCCTGTACAACTACAACATAACGTCCCAACGTCTACACTCAATGCGCTGATGAAGACCAATATGCCAACAGCCTTCTTCACTGTCCTGTGTATCTGTGACTCAAATTTCAGACAACCTTGCACCTGATCTCCAACGTCCTTTTGTTCCACTGCACTCCTTAAGGCCCTCTCATTCATCATTAAACTCCTACCTGGATTTGACTTTCCAAAATGCAACACGTCACACTTATCTATACTAAACTGCATTTGCTATTCCTCAGCCCACTTCTCCAGCTGATCAACGTACTGTTGCAATTTCTGATAATGTTCCTCACTGTCAATGATGTCTCCTAATTTAGTGTCATCTGGAAACTTACTAACCTTGCGTTGTGCATTCTGGTCCAAATCATTGATATAGATAACAAACAGCAATGGGATCAGGACCGACCACTAAGGCACTCCACTAGCCACAGGCCTCCAGTCCGACAAGCATCCCTCCACCACAGCCATTTGCTTCATAACGTCAAGCCAATTGTGTCGCCAATTTGCCAGTTTACATTGTAGTCCATTCGATCTAAACTTCTAGAGCGGCCTACCATGTGGAACCTTATCAAAGGCCTTACTGAAATCCATATAGACTATGTCCACCACCCTGCCCTCGTCAACCTTCCTGGTGACGTCCTCAAAAAACTCTATCAAAATTTGTCAGGCATGATCTGCCATGCACAAAGATTTGCTGACTGCTCGAAGTCAAACTCTGCCTTTCCAAATGCATGCATATCTTATATCTCCGAAACTTCTCAAGTGGTTTTTAGAAGCAGATGTGAAGCTTACTGGTCTATATTTCCCAGGCTTTTCTTTGCAGCCCTTCTGAATAAGGGCACTACATTTGCTACTGCCCAGTCTTCCGGAACCTTGCCCCTAAACTATCTTCTCTCGCCTCGTGCAGTGCTCTGAGATTTATCTGGTCAGGACCAAGAGATTTATCTGACTTTGTGCATTCTAATATGTTCAACAGCAGCTCTACTGTGATATGGACTGTACCAAGATATCACAACTAACCTCCTAAAGGTCACAGAACTTCATATCTTTCTTCATGAGAAACACAGAGGGGAAATGAGGACTTCACCCATCTCTTGCATGCCCATTCTGGATTGTAAGAGTTCCTATCTCACTCTCGTTGTTCTTTCTCTTTACTACAGTGAACTTGGATTCACCCTAATCTGGTCAAGCAAGGCTATCTCATACCCCACTATAGCCTTGTTGATTTCCTTCTTCAGTAAACTCCTGTATCCCCTGTGTCCCTCCTGAGATTCCCTTGGTCCCAGCTGCCTTTACGTGAGCGACACCTCCTATTTTTCTGGTCAGAGCCTAAATATCTCTTGTCATCTAGGGATCTCTCTTCCAGCCTCACTTTCCCTTTATACTCACAGGAACATATAGACCTTGGATTCGAGCTATCTCACTTTTGAAGGCCTCCCACTTGCCCGGGATCCTTTTACCTGGAAACACATGACTCAAATCAAGCCCTGCAATCTCCTGCCTAATTCCAACAAAATTCGCCTTGCCCCAATTTACAACTTGAATCTGTGGACCACTTTTGTCCCTTCCATACCTATTTTAACATTAATACAGCTCTGGTCACTTTTCCCAAAATACTCCCCCACTTTACCTCTGTCACCTATCCTACCCTATTTCCCAACAGTAGGTCGAGTTTGTCCCTTCCCCAGTAGGACCCTCTACATGCTGCTTATGGAAGCTTTCCTGAACACACTTAACAAATTACGTTCCATCTAAATTTTTAACTCTCTGGAAGTCCCCGTCTATGTTAGGATACTTTAAATCACCTATTATGACGACCTTTTTGCTCCTGCAAGTCTCGCCAATCTACCTGCATATTTGTTCGTTTAATTTCCATTGATTATTTGAAGGCTTATAGTACAACCACTATAACATTACAACCACCTATTACCTGTTTGTATTATTTACAAAATCTCATTGGATATTATCTCAGTTATTTCATCTTCAAATACCAGAGTGATACGCACCTAAATCAGAACTATTGGTATTTAAATTGTTTCCATTTACATCTCTTCATCGCAGTGACTTTCACATTTGCAGCACCCCTTGTCAAGGCACATTGGAGATATGGAGCTGTAAATGGATAGGAGCTGCACATCCTGTCAGTTCCAACATTGGTTGCAAGTTTCCCCACACTGGGCTGCGATCTAACACAGTTTTACCCAACAATGCAACAGCCTGGGTTTATATATGAATGAACCAGTGCAGATTGCACAGCTCCCCACGCTGGACATTTAGCCCAGGATTATAGATCCAGTATTGGTGTGGGCTGCACAGAGTCTCACTCTGCACATAGCTGGGTTGCATTCAGCAGTACACTAGCCGGATCTACTCTGTGGTCCATTCTGAACATGTAATGGATGGGCTGGTTATGTGAGTTAGATATATTTCCCTCCCTACCCCTCTCTGCCTTCCGCAAAGACCGTTCCCTACGTGACTACCTGGTCAGGTCCACACCCCCCTACGACCCACACTCCCATCCTAGCACTTTCCCCTTCCACCGCAGGAACTGTAAAACCTGCGCCCACACCTCCTCCCTCACCTCTATCCAAGGCCCTATAGGAGCCTTCCACATCCATCAAAGTTTTACTTGCACATCCACTAATATCATTTATTGCATCCGTTGCTCCCCATGCGGTCTCCTCTACACTGGGGAGACTGGGCGCCTCCTAGCAGAGCGCTTTAGGGAACATCTCCGAGACACCCGCACCAATCAACCAAAACGCCCCGTGGCCCAACATTTCAACTCCCCCTCCCACTCTGCCGAGGACATTGAGATCTTAGATCTCCTTCACCGCAAATCCCTCACCAACAGACGCATGGAGGAAGAACGCCTCATCTTCCGCCTCGGAACACTTCACCCCCAGGGCATCAATGTTGACTTCAGCAGCTTCCTCATTTCCCCTTCCCCCACCTCATCCTAGTTTCAAACCTCCAGCTCAGCACTGTCCCCTTGTCTTGTCTGGACTTGTCCGATCTGCCTAGCTCCTTTTCCACCTATCCACTCCACCCTCTCCTCCCTGACCTATCACCTTCATCTCCTCCCCCACTGACCTATTGTACTCTATGCTACTCTCTCCCCACCCCCACCCTCCTCTAACTTATCTCTCCACGCTTCAGGCTCTCTGCCTTTATTCCTGATGAAGGGCTTTTGCCCGAAACGTCGATTTCGAAGCTCCTGGGATGCTGCCTGAACTGCTGTGCTCTTCGAGCACGATTGATCCAGAATCTGGTTTCCAGCATCTGCAGTTATTATTGTTTTTACCTCGTTGATTTTAACCCTACTGCGAAACCTCTTGCAAGGATGCCTGCTTTTAAGAAGTTTTCCTCCTCTGTCTACAATAATCTCAGGGACTCTCTCTCCCACTGCAACTCCCAGGTCATTTCCTCTGCCCTGAAGCTCTTCAACCATGTCCTGAAACAAACTCGCTACAACAGCCACATTTGCTTCCTCAGTACCTGCCTCCGTAACCAACTCATCCCACACGGACTCCGGACCACCTTTAAACCAGCAGAGTTCGGACCCGAACAGGACAAACAGTACAGACGACAGATTCAAAAACACCAGCAACGGTTCTCCTTCAAGATCCTCCACTCCACGCTTGCAGCAATGCGCCGGCACCTAACCTCTCTACAGTCAGCCCTGCCTCAGCTGAGGACCACACTCTCTCAAAATTGCAAAGGACCCACTCTGTACTACATCCTCAGGAGAATTCATACTCTCAACAAACAGTATTTCAATTCCATCTCAAACATCAAAATCTGTAAGTACAATAAACTTTTATCCACCCACCTCCATAATCAGCACTCCTCAAACATTCCAGAAGATTCCCCTGGCCTCGGAAACGCCATTAGCCATGCGGTTGATGCAGCTACCACCCCCACGCTGATTGATGATGTCACTTCCGCCCCCATCATGGCCACTCCCACAACCACTTCCACCCCTCACATCATCGCTGATGCCACACGCTCAGTGACGTCTGCCGTGACTGCCACCACTTCCGCCCCCACCAGCGTCACTCACCTGCATTCTGCTGACACGCCCCCCACAGACCCCACTGTCACTATCCCCATCCCCCAGAACCCCGAGGGGAACACTACCCCTGCTCATGACTCCACCCCATTCCCCCCACCATTGCACCCACTCCAGGTATTGGCTCCGACCCCACTCCCAGCTCCACACCCACACCAGCTCCCAGCCCTGCCGAGTTTTCACCATCCCTCCAGACCTCCCCCTCACTAAGGACGAACGATCAGTCCTCAGCAAAGGACTCACCTTCATCCCCCTCCATCCACACATCAATGAATTTAATACACGCCGTGACATCGAACACTTCGTCCATCGCCTCCACTTCCGAGTTTACTTTCACAATCAGGACTCCCGCTCACCTTCCGAGGACCCCTTCGCCCACCTCCAACACACTGGATCCACCTGGACACCCCGCGCTGGCCTATTACCTGCCCTCGACCTCTTCATTTCCAACTGCCGCTGGGACATTAACCGCCTCAACCTGTCGACCCCCCTCCCCCACTCCAACCTCTCACCCTCACAACACGCAGCCCTCCAATCCCTCTGCTCCAATCCCAACCTCACCATTAAGCCAGCAGATAAAGGGGGCGCAGTGGTAGTCTGGCGCACTGACCTCTACACCGCTGAAGCCAAACACTAACTCGAGGACACCTCTTCCTACTGCCCGCTCGACCATGACCCCACCCCCCATCACCAAACCATCATCTCCCAGACTATACTGAACTCATCACCTCAGGAGATCTCCCATCCACTGCTTCCAACCTCATAGTCCTGGAATCCCGCACTGCCCGGTTCTACCTCCTTCCCAAGATCCACAAGCCTGACCACCCTGGCTGACCCATTGTCTCAGCATGCTCCTGCCCCACTGATCTCATATCTACTACCTCGACACTGTCCTATCCCCCCTAGTCCAGAAACTCCCCACCCCCACCCTCCTCCAGCTTATCTCTCCACGCTTCAGGCTCACTGCCTTTATTCCTGATGAAGAGCTTTTGCCCGAAACGTCGATTTCGAAGCTCCTCGGATGCTGCCTGAACTGCTGTGCTCTTCCAGCACCACTAATCCAGTATGTGAATTAGATTGCGAATGTGAGAGAACGAAACATCTGGCTAAGCTTTCATTTTGTGTTTTAATTCTTGTGATTGGACTCTTCAAATCCTGACTCATCTGATTAGACCCGACCCTCTGGATGAGTCATGGTGACTGTTGTTACAGCATCTGTGTCAGCAACATGACCAACAAATGGAGCAGAGGCTGCCGAGAGGACAGGTTCCGTAAAATTGAATGAGGGAATCACAATCAGATCAGCCGTGGTTTTAGTGAATATTGGGGCAGGATTGTGTGGACCACGAATGCAACTTATTAATGAATTTCTGTTTGTTCCAAGCAAACTCCCCTTCGCTCCCAGTGTCCCATACTGGTAAAGAGTGAGTCACCTCCTCCTGTTCCTGCGTAACAGGATCCTCGGGGCTCACTAGCCTCCCGATTTCCCTGTGCCCCAGTTTTGAGCAGTTGAATAACTGGCTCCTGAGCCTATGCCCCAGTCTCGAACAGTTAAGTGACTGTCTCCTGTCACAGTGCCCCAGTTTCAAGCAGTTGAATGATTCCCTCCTGATCCCAAGTTTGTGAAAATACATGTCCTCCTCTTGCTCCTGAGTAACAGGCTCCAATAGTTCTGTGCTCACCTGCTGCTCCTGTGGAATGGAGGTGAAGGACCGAATGGCCTCTTCACATTCTTTACAGCTTTTTCTTGACTGAAGGCCTTTCCCCTGTTACTGGAAAATACCATCAAAATCTGAATGATGTATTTTTGTATTTGACTCTCAGTAATTGAGAAAACAAGCCGACTGACAGAATTCAGAAGCTGAATAGCCTCATCCTGCTCCCGTATTATACACTGAAGAGTCAATAGACTCTCAGAGATGTGCAAAATGGAAAAAGATCGTTCGGTCTGGTCATCCATACCGCCAAATATCCTAAATTAATCTCGTCCCACTTGCCAGCACTTGGCCCATTTCCCTCTACACACTTCACATGCATGTATCCATCCAAATGCATTTTAAATGGTGCAACTGTACCTGCCTCCACCACCTCTTTTGGCTGTTCAATCCACACACACAGCAGTCTCTCTGTGAAAATGTTGTCCCTCATATCCCTTTTAAAATCTTTCTCCTCTCACCTGAAACCATTGTATTCTAATTTTGAACTCGTCCAACCTTGGTATAAGACATTGACTGTTTACCTTATCTATGCCCCTCATGATTTTATAAACCCCTTTAAGGTCCCCCCCCCCCCCCCCCTTAGCCTCAACACTTGAAAATCGCGCCAGCCTATTCAAACTCTCACTGTGACATTAACCCTCCAACACCTGCAACGTTCTTTTAAATCTTTTCTGCACCCTTTCAAGTTTGACAACGCCTCTCTGACAGCAGGGAGACCAGAATTAAAGGCAATATTCCAAAAGTGGCCAAAGCAATGTCCTGTACAGATTTAGCATGTCATGCAAATGCTTCGACTCAAAGCATGCACCATTAAAGGGAAGATCACCAAGTGCCTTCTTCACTGCGCTATCTCCCTGTGACAGCACTTTCAAGGAACGGAGAACCTGCACCACTCGGCTAGCTTTGCTGCCTCACAGGGCAGCGACCCGGGTTTAATTCCATCCTTGACTGACTGGCTGTGTGGAGTTTGTACGTTCACCCGGTGTCTGCGTGAGTTTCCTCCGGGTGCTATGTTTTACTCTGACAGTATAAGGACATACAGGTGTGGGTAGATTGGCCATGCTAAATTGCGCACTGTACCCAGGGATGTGTAGGGGAGGCGGATTAGCCATGGGAAATGCAAGCTCAGAGAGATAGGGTATGGGTTTGTCCAATGGGATACAGTTTAGAGGTTTGGTGTGGCCTCGATGGGCCGAAAAGCCTGTTTTCTAACTGTAGGGATTCTATAATTTCTATGGAGTTTTCCTTCATTGACAGCTTTCGACAGAGCACGACCTATATGTCTTGCCTTGATTTGTCTGCCAAAATGCAACACCTCACATGTAACTAAAACTTACTCTATCTGCCACTCCTCGGTTCACCTAAACAAGGTCCCATTATAGTCTGAGAGATCATTCTTCACTGTCGACTACACCACCAAATTTGGTATTATCTACAAACTTACTGACCATACTTCATTTACTCAAACGCAAATGATTTGTATAAGTGACAAAATGCAGTGGACAGAAAGTATTGATGTTTGCGGCACGCCACTGGTCACAGGTCACCAAGTTTAATGAAGAAATGTCCACTCTCATGGCCTGTCTCCAATTTTCAAGACAATTTTAGATCTAAATGGCGATTTCTCCCTGGATCCGCGAAATCTAACCTTGCTAACCAGTCTACCATGTAGAACATTTTGGTAATGTTACTGAATTCCATGAAGACATCATCCACTGGCCTGCCTTCATCAATCATCTTCATCACTTCCTCAAAAGATTACACCGAGTCAGTGAGACGTGATCTCCAATGTACAAAGCCTTCTTCAGTCCTTGTATTTTCAAATACATGTACGTCCTTTCCACCAAATTCCCCTCCAACAATTCAGTCACCATTGACGTCAGGCTCAATGATCTATAGCTACCTGTTTTTTTTCCTTACTTTTTAAATAATGACACTATGTTAGCAGCCCTCTAGTCTTTTGACACCTCACCTGTGGAAATCAATGATACAAATATATCAGCAAAATGCTGACCATTCTCTTTCCTAGCTTCCCACAAACATTTGGGACACAACTGATCAGGTCCCAGGGATTTGTTCACTTTTATGTGTTTTAAAATTTCAAACACCTCCATGTAATATAGACACCTTTCAATGTTTCACTATATATTTATTCATTCTCTCGCTCTTGTAACCCCCTCCTCATTAAGTACTGAGGAGAAATCTTTGTTTCGTATCCCTCCAATCTCTGGTGGTTCCACACATAGGTCGCCTTACTGACGTTTAAGGGGCCCTGTTCTCCCCCTAGTTAATCTTTTACCATTAAAGGATTTGTAGAATTTCTTCAATGCCTTGTTAACCCTATTTCTAAAGCCATCTCATGTCCACATTTTTCTGACCAGATTTTCGCATTGGCTGTGCACTTTCTGCCCTTATACACCTCTCTGGATTTACTTGATCTCAGCTCTGTTTATCTGACATATGCCTCCTTCCTTACCTTGACCAGAGAATCAATATATCTAGCCGTCCAGCACTCCCTGCACCCACCAGCCTTGCCCCTCTCACTAATAGGAACACGTTGGCTCTGGACTCTCTGAAACCAAGTTTTGATGGCCTGGCATTTTCCAACCATCCCTTTACCTGCGAATAGGGTATCCCAATCTGCCTTTCACAGGGCTCACCTAACACTTTCAAAATTGAACTTTAATGTTTACATCAGGTCTTTCCTATTCCACAACGAATTTAAAACTAATATTTATGCGTAACAGAAAGTTAAATAAACACTTCCTGCCCTTCTGCAACAGGCTCGAGAGGCTGAATGGGTTCCTCGTGGCCCTCTGTAATAGACTGGAAAGCCTTAATGGCCTCCTCCTGTCCCTGTGTAACAGACCCGTGACATTAAATGAGACAGCAACCCATGGATTACGAGCAGCCGTTAAACTGTATCTGATGGAGGTCCATCCCTTCTCAGTTACAGAAACACAAACAATGCAATGTACTCCAGGTGCCCTCTCAGTAACACCTCATCCAGCTGCAGTGACACATCTCTTTGTTTTGAATGATTCTGTTGGCAAAATGTGCTGAAAAATGTGTTGCTGGAAAAGCGCAGCAGGTCAGGCACAATCCAAGGAGCAGGAGAATCGACGTTTCGTGCTTTTCCAGCAACACATTTTTCAGCTCTAATCTCCAGCATCTGCAGTCCTCACTTTCTCCTTGTTGGCAAAATGTGCCAATATTCTAGATTTCCACCTTTTCAAGTAGCAACAGGCTAATATGGGCGGAATGGCCTTCTATTATCCCTCTATAAGAGGTTTATAGGGACAGAATTGCTTCGGCCTGTTGCCGAGCAGCAGTCTCATTGCTCTGTCTCAAGATTATGAAAGGATTTGGTAGCAGGGCACTTGAAACCAGGAGTATCCTCACACTGGTCAAGAAGGAATCTAGAAACTTGCCCACCTGACCTTTCTTTATGCAACCGACCTGATATTTTATAACTGCTTTTTTCATAGAGTGGAACATATATAGAGCCCTGTAGTGTTCTGTTAATACTCTCATATCCAAGTTGAAAAAAAGATTTAAAGATTTATGGCCCATTCCATTTTTTTTATTATCCATTACATCCAAACCCAGTAAATGTTCTCTTTTGTAGTTATATGAAAAGTGGTGTGTGGAACTGGTTAATTAAGCCTGTTTTCTCAGTCATAATTTGGAGATGCCGGTGTTGGACAGGGATGTACAAAGTTAAAAATCACACAACACCAGGTTATAGTCCAACAGGTTTAATTGGAAGCACAGAATTTATAGCAAAAATGTATAGTGTGATGTAACTGAAATTATACATTGAAAAATACCTTGATTGTCTGTTGAGTCTTTCATCTGTTCGAATACCATACTTCTTTCATGTGGAGATCACAACACTTTTTAAAAAAAAAATGTTGCATTCTCAGGTTAGCTGTAACAGTGAGTTTTAACTAGACAATCTGTTGAAGGTGTTAGCCCCCCTGTGTTCTCTATCTATGCCATGATGTTTAGATTGATTCTAATCTGAAAAGTGAGATAACAGAGTTTTACATAAAGCCTACAGTTTTTGAGCTCAGAGATTTACATGATTTCATGCAGTTTTTGAGCAAACTACAATGTAACTCTGCAAGTACAAATTCATCCCACAACATATATGTGTGCATGTGGGTCTTTATCGGTTTGGATATGTGTGTCTGTGTCTGTCTGGTTTGGGGGGTTGTGAGTGTGAGAGAGAATGTATATGTGTGTGTAGTGATATAGAGTGTCTTAAGTCTGTGACGGGGTGCATGTGTGTGTGCGTGTCTGGGGTGGGGGGTTTTGACTATCAGTTTTAGAGTGTATATGTGTGTGCATGAGTGTAGAGTGGTCTAAGTCTCTGAGAGGATGCCGTGTGAGTGTGGGAGTGTCTGTGTGACTGTAAGGGTGTGTGTGAGTGTCTGTGTGCGTGTCTGCGTACATGTGTGTCCGTATGTATTTGTGGGTATAGGAGTGTCTCTGTGTGTGTTTATAGTGCAATGGTGGTCACCTGTAATGTGACATGAACCCAAGGTCCCGGATGAGGCCCTCCCTATGTGTATAGAACTTAGCTATCAGCTTCTGCTCGGCCACGTTTCTCTGCTGCCTGTCTAAAGTCCGCCTTGGAGGATGGTACCAGAAGGTCCGAGTTAGAATATCCTGGACCACTGAAGTGTTCCCCAACTGGAAGGGAACCCTCCTGTCTGTTGATTGTTGTGCGGTGCCCATTCATCCGTTGCCATAGCCTTTGCTCAGTTTCCCAGTGTTTGTTCAGGGACTGTGATTAATGCCAATCTCCATGGATTTTAATTATTCCAGAGGAGGGTTTCCATCTTTAAATGATAAATAGGCGCCGTTCAATGTGTTATCTCATAACATGGGCGGGAACATCACCGACAGCACTGACAGGGATCAGCAGATTTGGAGAGATGGGGAGGAGAGATCAGAATCTGAGAACATTAGACTGTAATGTTCCAAAAATGAATCATAATCTGGGAATATTAGACTGGCATGTTCAAACAAAAGACAGGAGTTTAGCCATTTATGTTTGGTATCTTTCTGCATTTAATTGGTGGCCATTATCAATGCGGATCGATTACGCTCTTCTCATTATTCAATATTTTCATTATCCTTTCCTGGCTATCGTTGGTGTTCCTGGTAAGTTTCACTGTCCAGATTTTTCTTCTATAAACCAGTAATGTCTGTATTACTTTTCTTTCATATAGTCTACACTTCTTGTCCCTATCATCTTCCTGTTGAAACTCTCAATCCATAGATTCACTCTCCAGACTACTACTAACTACATCAATTAATGTGTTCAATTCCTGTCTCTCTCTCTGCTCTGACATTGTTACTCATGGGTCTCTGTGTTGATCTACTCAGTTTCAGTGGAGAACTACAATTTATTGTATCATTGCACTTGTTATTGAAGTTTTAACAGCATGGAGATCATTCTCTACTGTTCTGGTTACAAACTCCACTTCCTTCCATTGTTCCCCTCCCATCCATGGCCAATATCTGCGGCTGAAGCAGACAAGTCACAACTGTGGGTGATCCCTTTGACCATGAGCTAATTCCTGACACCATACCCTGACCATTCCAACTTGAAATACTCACCACTCCAGAATATGTCTCACTGGCTTATTCCATTTGCTGTTTGAACCTTGAGCTATGAAATACAGGCTTAAGGAAGTCAAAAACCTGCCGCTGATGCTCCGGCTTCAAACCTGCCAAAGCAAATCTGATTCGAACTTACACCAAACTCCCATCCATCTGTCATTCATGTGCACGCTGATGTATATTGCTATTGTCTCTGGCAATGCCTTTATTTTGACATTCTCAAACGCTTTATCTCATCTGTCCATGAAACTTCACTCCTTCTCTCTCTGTCGATTTACAAAAAGCCTGCCAGTTGTTCTTATTTAAAATAATTTCCCCCATGTGCGTTCCTTCTCAAACAAGGAGTTTTGCATTCAACCACGCCTATCGCGCGCACACACGCACTCTCCCTCAGTTTCTGATGAACACACACACACACAGCAAACCTTCCTATTGTAGGCGGTAATCTGATGTTAGTATAGTTAGCATATGATAGTAAAGTGAGCAATACTCTCTCTGCTGAGCAGATAGTGCAGTTTACTGAACAACACACTAGCATGGTCTGCACAGCTCTCCATGCTGGGCTGTCATCTTGCCCCAGTTTATGTTGTTTGTGGTGTTCTGTCAAGCAGATTCAAAATTTAATGTAACAAACCATTCCAGCTGATCTGACAATGCATTTATTCAATGTTCTCATTTTTGTCATTTTACTCTCGAAGATCTCACTTCTCCAGTTCGTCCCACTGCCCTGTCTTTTTCCCCATATTTCCACAGCATCTTTTCAGTGAATTAACTGTCTGTTTTTGCCTTAATGTGGATCTTTCTGTCCCTCTGTATCTTACCCTGGCCATGCGTTTTGGCTCAAGGGTATTAAAGGGTATTAAAATCAGAGCAAACCTATTACACTCTTATAGAGATTCTTATTTTGGAGAAGTTCAACAATTCACTTCTTGCAGTCACGGGAACTCATGTGGAAGAACAGAGAGTTACAACAGCAAGCTTCGAAGCTGAAATGGCTGATGATGATGATTGGGTTCAGAAATCAATGTTTGGTTACTTTGAGACGTTGAGAAGAATGTGTGAGATCTTCTTATAATATATCCCTCTGAGAGTAACGTTTATTAGTATAGGCCAGGAGTAGCAGGAAAAGAGGTTAGAGCATTAAGAGGTACAGGAGCATGTAACTCTTTTATGCTGAGACATGAGGAGCTATGTCATTTAGAGGGAGTATTGGAGAGATGAGAAGTGCTCCATTATGTAACGTGTGGTTGGAGTGTCCAGTGGAAACATCAACAGATTTATTCCACAATGGGGAAGGAGGCTTTGAGCTTGGTGTTGGTGTTACAACATTTCAGCATTTAACTTGCGAATAACATACATGAGACAAACCTTTATCACTGATCGTTACCCGGTAAAGTTTTTGCAGAAGTCTAGGGAGAAAAATACCAGTCTGTTTCGATTGAGCTTATTATTGCTGCCATTCAGTTTGAAATTATACAGGTGACAGGGCGAGAAACCCTACGTTTTGACACGTTGTGGAGACTTGGATGAAGAAAGACAAAGGCATTCTGTGGCAGGAGTAAAATTCCTGAAATCGAAACTAGTTGTGAACATTTGTATGCTCACAGTCAATGTAATGTATATGCATTTCAGTCTACCAATAGAGGAAGGTTAGGATGTCTAAAATGAATCCACCGTTGTATATTGATGGATTATTGTATTAAAGATGGATTTGTGAGAATTCTATGACTGTAAAAAGGTTATTTTCTGTCGGGTTCTTTTTTTTGAAGAGAGGTTTTAAAGGCAGACGTGCAGAACTCCTGTCTGAAAACAGTTTAAGTAAATAACTGAGCTTTTAGGTTTCATTAAAACGGTGGTAACGATGAAAGGGCAGTGGCCAGCTCTCCCAAACCAGGGTTTCTCATTTTGATTTTTGCTGCAGCATTCAGAAGCTGCTGGGGATCCCAAAAGTGTTCGAAGTTTTAATACATGATCCACAGCTGCTTTTCTATCTGAGATCTCTGTTCATGTTGTTTCCTCCTGGATTGGAAAACTGCTGTAAGGATCTGTATTTGAATATATCTTTGTGCCAAGCGGTGTAAACCAAGAAGGTACGGTATCTATTGTTTGTGTAAGTGTTCCAACGTAAAAGCTATCCCAAAATGTTCTTTTATTTGATTGTATTTTAACTAAAGTATTTGAATAGATTATATTTTGCTTAAAGGAGAAAGTGAGGACTGCAGATGCTGGAGATCAGAGCTGAAAATGTGTTGCTGGAAAAGCACAGCAGGTCAGGCAGCATCCAAGGAACAGGAGAATCGACGTTTCGGGCATAAGCCCTTCTGCTGTGCTTTTCCAGCAACACCTTTTCAGCTCTATATTTTGCTTAATGTCGAGTGGTTTGACCAGTCACAACATATCGGTAAGGCACACTTCCCATCTATATTCAAAATAAGGAAAGGCTTGGGTCTAAACGGCCTTCTTACAATATTTTGCGGGGATCTCATCTGGTTCACAACACTTGTACCGACGGGTTTCTGACTGGCTGCTGTAATTGAAAATTTAGTGGAGGGGCAGGGGATGTTTTGATGGAGGTAGTGCTGTAAGTTGCCTCAGACATTCAGGGAGACCTGAGGATTTCGCGACCCAACTCTGGATGGAGCATGGGGACTGTAGTTACAACATCCATCATTTCACAGTATCTCAACATCAATGTTAACCATTCGGTGATGGAAGATATATATGACGGATGAGAAGCATTGTTTCTCCCTCAGCAGGGAGCTGCCGGGTGTATTCAGTATAGTGGGATTCCCGATGGTGTACATGGCATTTGCAAGGTATCCAGGTCAATGGGGAGAGGTAGAGGAACTGAAGTAGCTCTCTCTCTCTCTCTGTTAATGTTCCAGTGTGTCCATGCACAGTACATCATGTTGGTGAATACCCCCTGCCCTGGCAGCAGTCACGGCCTCTTCATTCAGAACCAGTAAACCATTCCCATCGTCATCTGGTCTTCACGTAGGAAGAATTGAACATATCTTGGATAAAGGACGTCCCCTTGATGTACGTTTCAAAACTCCATCCCCACCGCCAATCAACCACATCAAAGTATTCCATGTGTACGGAGAGAAAAATGTAACTTGGAGTGTCTGGGAGCTGATGATCAGGGATGGAGCAAAACCTCCCAAGTCTGAACGGATCTGAGTGAACCCCCCAGTACACAGTATCATTAAGTCCTGTAATCCCTCTCCATTTCAGTAACGTATTCCTTTCTATTATTCCGGTAAATGAAATGACAGGTTATATCATGTTAAATTTCACCTTCCAAACTATGATCTATTGCCTTTACCTCTCTGAATCTATTTGCAGACTCTCCACCTTCTCTTGATAATTTAATCTCTTGCTTACCACAGCGACATCACCAAACTCAGCATCTGTCTATCTGTTCCATCCTCCTGATCATAAATATATATTGTAAATAGTTGAGAACCCAGCGCTGGTCACTGTGTGACCCGACTGGTCAAGTTCTCTCTTACTGATTGAGAGTGATTTATCCTGAGTGCCTCCTTCCTGTATGAGACCTAGTTCTCCTCCATTCCTGTCCAACACAGTCGACGAGTTGAATAAGAACAAGGAGCATCTGTGAGGAATCCAACCCCTCGATGAGGCTGATGTCAACGCGGCCTCTGTTCCACTTTCCTGCCATCTCTCCATCCTAAAACTCTAGTCTCTTGTTGTAGATTGCACCACATGAAAAAAAATCCACTCCACATCTACACTTTCAATTACTTTTAGCATTTTACAGACCTCAACGAGATCTCCTTTCATTCTTATAAACTCGAGAGTATAGGCCTACACTGCTCAATTTCTCTTCATAAGACAAAAACTTCAAATATGGAATCAATCTAATGAAGCTGTTTGGAATTGCCTCAAATGGAAATACCTCATTCTGCAGGACACCCAAACTGTACTCCAGTACAGCCTCACGAATGCCTTGCATAGCTGCACCAACGCTCCCTACTTTTCTACTCTATGCTTTTATAAATAAACGCTGAAATTATGCTTGCATTTCTCATTTCTTGCAGTACCCACAGACATGCTTTATGTGATGTGCAAGCAGACACCCAGATCCCTCTGCACCTAAACACTTTGAACTTTATCTCCACTTAGATAATAATTTGTCTTTCTACTATACTGGCCAACTTGAATAGCCCATAGTTATTCACATTAATTTTCCTTGCCAAACATTGGCCGATTCATCCAACCTATCCATATAGTTTTAAATTTCTTGCATCAACATTCCGAAGTAATTTCCTACCAATATAAGTGCCAACTGAAAATGTGGCACCGCATTTTCTATCCCGTCAACCGAATACAGTACTACCATCGATCGCAAATGGTTGAGGCATGAGTACTGAAATCAATGGCACCCCACAAATTGCATTTGCCAAAAGAAAATGACACATTTATTCCTTATTACTCAATTTTGTTGGTTAACTAATCCTTCATCCAAGCTATTAAATTACTCCTAAACCCATGTTGTCTGATCTTACCACTTACTCTTTGGAGAAGCGACATACCCGATGCCTTCAGGAAGACCAGATATGTTCCATCTCCAGGATTCCCCCGATCCATATTGTTTGTGACATCTTCAAATAACTCAAGCAAACAATTCAAACACGATTTAGCCTTCATAAAACCATGTTGACTCTGACGAATTGTGGTTTCACTTTGCAAATGTCCTGAACAATGGACTCTAACAATTAGCCTTAAATTACAATAGTTAATTGCACTTTAGTCCCTAATGTATACCATTATGAAAGTTCTTCCCTTTCGAAACCCTTTGCGTTTTCTTTGAATTCCTATTTAATGGGCAAACGTTTTTAAGAGATCTGCTCCAAATGCTGTTAATAGCCATGTGTGGCTGAATGGACTCAGAATCCTGCTGGTGTACAAACTCGATGGACTGATGTCTTTCTGGTGTTCCCATGTTGTCACCTCCAAGGCCAGAATGACCTCCTCCTGTCGATGTTTTAGAGGATTGGGAGATTATGGAATCTTCCTGTTGCTGTCTAACATTTTGAGGGGCTGATGGGTCTTCTCATATACTTCTCCATAACAGGTGGATATACTGAACGGTCTCCTCATGTATCCCAGAGATGGGACCGAGGGGTTGATTGGTCTTCTCTTGTTCACATACAACAGACACGTGTCTAAATTACCTCTTTCTTTCACATGAAAGAAGTCTCAGATAGTTTTTTATCCTTATCCAATTCCCTTGCAATAGGCTCGGTGGGTCTGAATGGCCTCCTGTTATCCCAGTGTAACAATCCCCAGTCACTATGTGACCTCTTCCAGTTCCTATGATACAGACTTGCGGAGGCTGAATGGACTGATACTGTTGCTGTTTAACAGGATACTGGTGCAGCATGGCCTACTGTTATAGGCTCGAGTGCCTGATTGGCCTCCTTCTGTAAATGTATATCAGGCTCCAGGGGCTGACGAGCCTCGTCCTGTTTTGGTGTAACAGGTTCGAAGGCATGAATATCCTCCTGTTGTTCCTGTATAACAGGCTGGAGAACGGAATGGGATTCCTCCACTATCTGTGTATTTCACTTCACTTGTTGACTACTTCTGTCATCTTTGTTGAAATAAGATCATCCTTAATTTTTGTAAACTCCAATGGCTGCTGGGTCAACCTGATCAACCTTTTGTTATAAGCTTGCATCTTCATTGCAGGAATCAGCTGAGGACACCATCGCTGAGCTATGTACAATATAACAACATCCTTTCTTCGGAGAACAGACGACATCTGGACACACTACTCCAGATGTGATCTCACTAAGACCCTGTACAGCAGCAGCAACACATTACCAGCCTGCTGTAAGGTTCCCACTCAGGTTAGAGCAGTCTCAGCTCTCTGGGGGAATACAGAGCATTGTTGGAAGATCATTGTCCTTCTCCACTCCATCAGCATAACGGGAGATCTGGAGAAATTAAAGTTTGAGAAGATTATAAATGATGTGGCGAGATGATATCCACCATTAATCTCCCCAGAGCCCACGTCGCTCAGATTCCACAGAATCTAGTAAGGTAGAATCTAGTAAACAGCAAGGAGGAGCAAACATTGATGGGAGTTATATATCAAAGTGAAAGCTGCAGTACAAATGCTGGACATGCTATGAAACAGGAAATGAGATATACACATTTGTGGATTCTTCAGTAATAATATACTGTTTAAATTATATCTAAACTGTGTTAACCCAATTGAATGTTGATGCTGGGAAAAATGGATTTCATGACCACGTGTGAGATGGTTTGTGTTAACATTATGTTGAGCACTGAACTCGAGATCAGGTTATTTAGAAATTGGTGTTAAGTGATCAGAAGAGCTAATTAAAACTTTTGCGGAAAGGACCTTTTGGGAACAGTGACCACAATGTATTGGTTTTCTTTTGTGCTGTTTGAGTACACGACAGTTTTCGATTTATTTTAATTAACC